>NC_141322.1:12890222-13145222 GCF_037954235.1 Aulostomus chinensis
ACCACACACACACACACACACACACACGAGGCCTGCAGCCATTACTGTAAAACTCGGCCTACATGATCACATTGGGAATTTGCTCATGTTCGTGTGTGTGTGTGTGTGTGTGTGTGTGTTTCTGTACGTCGGTGCACGATCGTCAACATTTCAGCAACTGAACAAAATGGGCCTGCATATGTACACAAGTGCAGTCTAATCCGCATGCAAAAAATAAATGAAAGATATTGCCATTTTGTAGATTTGTGAAAATGTGTCGCGTGAGAGCTACGAAACACATCAAACGTGACTCTGAGCGTTTTCCCTGGCAGTCTGAAATAGCAGTTATCCATTCATCCATCGCACTCCTCTGGCTGCTGTGACAGGGATAGACATTTCCCTGACAGCCCCCCTCCCTTTCTCCCTCCTCCTCCTCTTCCACTCTTCTTTTCTCCATCTCTCTGCTCCATATGTTCCAAGACTACCCACAATCCTTGGTTTTGTTAGCACCTGGGCTGACATGTGGGGGTGGAAGGAAGATGGAGACGCAGGAGGCGAGGCAGTAAAAGAAGCCGTGGGGAACGTGTAAGCCTTTCCCTCGCCACCCCCTGTTGACAGTGAGGCGCGCGCCACTGTCAGAGAGCTGACAAACTGTCGATCTCCAGATCAAGGAAAATGATTCATGTGTTTGACAGTTTCATAAAACACTTACAAAGACGACTGCACAATAGGCTGCGGTGACAAGAGTCGATTAGAGACAAATAGACTCTAAAAGTGCTTGTTTGCTAATTTAGTTAAATTCATAGGAAGAGGAAAACTCACTCACATGGGACAATAGTTCTCTCTGATTAGAATACTTGCAGAAATTTGAAACTCTTTTCAAAATTAAGGACGTGACGGACATTGTAGCAGCAAGAGAAAACAAAGCCTTGCAACAAACTCAAGGAAGGGCAGTTTGTTCAAGGGTTGAGTGCAATTATCAAGGACCCCTCCTCTAAAAAACAACAACAAAGTAGCTTAAAATAAACAAAAAAAAAAAACAACAACCCTCTCATCTTATAGCTCTATAGCTTTGCTTTGTTCTTTTTGCATACTAGTGGGTATTTATTGTGGAGGGCAGCAGTATGTGTTCTGTATGAGGATGCAGAATGCCTCCGGTCGTCTCGACTCTGCGTCTTTAACCCCGGGTCTTCCTGATGGCGATGCACTGGGGAGCTCCGCCTGTTGGTGTTTTTAATTAACAGGCCGCTCGCTCATTAGGCGAAGTGGGAGCTGGCGGCTGACAGCTTGGCTACCTCCTCGTCCTCTCCGGGCCCGTCGTGTTAACACTACATGCAGGCGCCGTCCCCCAGGAGACACGTGAGCCTCGGATCCACGACATTCACTTGGACGGCTGCAGTGCAAATATACTGCAAACTTAGTAACGGATGTACGTTGGAGTTATAAGTTCAAGAAGTATTTCCTGTAAGCACAGTACTACTGCTAAGTTACTTTCTACCTCTGTCCATATTCACAGGCACTCACATAAACACACACACATGAAAAGTGACAGTCAACAAACGTTCAATTTATCATCATTGTCACAAGTCCGATGCTGGCAGCGCCTCTAGTATCTGACTAAGACCAATATTGGCCCAGGAGAGGGAGATAAGCTGTTTGTTTCTGCTGTCAATGCTGCCAATTTGGTTTCCCATCACTTCAAATTCAAATCAACAGCAGCGCAGAGGGGATCTGAGAGAATGTGTGTGTGTGAGACGCGGGGGGGAGGGTGAAGAGAGAGAGAGAGTGTCGAGGGAAGGGAGAAAGAAGGGCAAGAGAGCAAAAAGAGAGACGGGGGAGGAGGAGAAAGCGGAGAGGAAAAGCAGAGCAGTGAGGGATGCTCAGTAGGAGAGGGAGAGAGAGTAGATAAGATCACCTAGCTTCTGTGAACACCATCCCCCTGTGTCCTACACTCGCTTCTTATCTCAACTGCTGCAGACACCCTAAAGGGACACACACCCACTGAGAGGGAGAGACAGAGAGAGAGGAATATGGGGATGGAAAAGTGAGAGGATGAAAGAAAGCAACAAGGGAATGGTGAAGACGATGAATACTTACTGGTGGGGGAAGAAGAAAAGGCCTGAGCTTCGGTGGTGAAATGCACCAACTGTCACCGGGCCTCATTTAAACGACAGCTGTGTGGGACCACATGGAGCTTTGACCTTGTTAACTGAGGGAAACCTTGACTTGATGAGCTGTCTTTGCTCGACAGTCTTCCAACAAGTTGACGGACTGGG
Organism: Aulostomus chinensis; assembly: GCF_037954235.1. Classification (NCBI taxonomy): domain Eukaryota; kingdom Metazoa; phylum Chordata; class Actinopteri; order Syngnathiformes; family Aulostomidae; genus Aulostomus; species Aulostomus chinensis. The sequence goes on from NC_141322.1 coordinate 12,892,478, forward strand.
AATATCACCATCTTTGTCTCTCTTTAACTTAAAAAGTATGTTTTCTTTCATCCTCGTTTGTTTAACTTACCATCAACACTCGTGAAACACACCATCTTCTCTCAGCACCGTGTACACAGTCACACAATGCAACTCCCTGGGTGGTGGTTAATACCTTTAAGACTTCTTTTTAAAAGTTAAGAAACCTTTATTTGCTATCATTCACTGACGACAGCTTCTTAAAAAAACATTAACTAATGAAAATAATGTTTTATGGTGTTAGTTAAGGTCAGTAGTGGTTTAGGAACACACCTCTTCCACTGCTAACTCCAGTGTTTGTCAGTACTGACCTGCTTCCTGACGCAGACACTTTTTAACCTGTTGAAAAATAGCAAAATTCCAAATAGGGATGTACCGAATCTGAAGTCTGGGTAAACGCTGATAACAATGTTTAAAATAATAATTTGGGTTATAGCTGCTGCCAATGATTTGCTTGATTTTTCTTTTTTTTGTTCTTTATTCCCGCTTCCATAGCGGTAAAGCAAAGAAAAAAAAAAAACGACATTCAAGTCTTTGAGCCCTTCATCACACTACCTTGGAGGAGAAATACAATCCTTCATATTTCTAACAATGTTTATAACCTTTTACATGAACAGATTCATATTTGTTAATGGCATCTTATTGGCTGCCAGAAGTCCACAGAGCAAAGCTGCAGTCGTGGTGCTTCCCTAAGTTCAGGTTTGCTGTATTTTTCACAAGGGGATAGTTTTTCTCAAACAGATATTTAGTGTCGCTGTGTTTAATAAGTGTGATCACCTGCTTCTGTCATTAATAATCTCTAATTTCCCAGAAACAATATGGGCACGTGTCCTCTGTGACCCGCGTGGAAGTTAGGCAACACCCCTCTCTAAATTCTCCCTCGAAACTAATTATGATTGTGCCAAAAGTAAAATGAAACCAATGCATTCCTGAATTTGTGCTGTGCAGTGTTAGTAGACACATGAATTACTTTTTACCAGCACAAATTGCCTGACGCCACCCAAGACTAGAAAGCTAGGGGACAAGTTATTGCTCGGAATTCTCTAATTATCTTGTGCCTATTAATTCCGGGATTGTAAAAGGCTGACATAAAAAGTTCCCTCCTCTCACTCTATCCTTTTATTCCCAGCCACAGACGGGCAGAAACTCCCAGTGATCATTTAAATATTTCAGAACATCTTGGTAAGACCCTAAAAAGAGTCAATAGCATTAAAAAGCTTTATCCACGGCACAGCTGAAACTCCTTGCTGCATTGCCTTGGATCTCTGCCTCGAAAAACTTTGGCATGAAACTTTGTTTGAGGCTGTCCAATTTCAGTCAGTCAATAGAATTTTCCACGTCTCTCCTACCTCAGTTCTCTTAGCACTTATCTCCGCCTGAAAGAGTTGACCAAGGACATCCTTTGCTCAATAAACAGAGGAATGTTTTTCTCTCCTTTTTAAAAGCTTTACCTTAAGACAAGAATGTTCTGACTGGATTTTTGTGAGTGCCGAGGCTTAGATAACACTCTTCAATGCGCTATTGAAATGGGTCAAAGTAAAGACTCACTGTGTTCAGAGAAATAGTGTGTAAAGCCTCGGTCTGTTAGTCATCTGGTTAAAATGAGTAGTGTTATGTGCAGGAGAGGGATAGTGATGTGCTGAATTAAGAGTGATTCTGATGAAACAATGACACAGTTGCCTTTGTCCTGCCGGAACTGGGACACTCAATATCAACCACGTGATCGTTACTATTCGCTTAAAAAAAAGAGACAGAAAGGCTGATGTGGAATGTAGAACACTCCGCTGTTGAAATACACAAAGTCTCCAACCCAAATATCTCTCACTGCCTCTGTGTGTGTGTATATATATATAGATATATATCTACATATATATATATATATATATATATATATATACACACATACGTGTGCGTGTTTGTGTGTATGTACATAGGGAGAATGCATTCAAAGGTTATTTGTAGTTGATAATTGGCAGATTTAACTGTTATATGCATGTAACAATAATACTTATATGTATATAATAATATAATATAGTAATACCCTAAGAGTTTCTTTTTCAGAAGTCATGAATGGTAGTGATAAAGGCTTTCAAAAATGGTGTTTGATCATCAGGTCAGAGTATCAAACATGATAGTCTAACATTAAAAAAAAACATGACTTCAAACCTGTTTGTTTTTTTCAATATCATAGCATTTAATCTTTGGGTTCCGTCACATAGTCTTAAATTATTTACACGCACCTCACGATACCAAGGAAACAAACAAAGATACACACCGTAAAACGTCATCAAAGGGTCGCTGCAGACCTCTCTCCTCTCTACTCCCTATGGAGGAAGCTCTCAGGGGGAGATGCAAAGAGAACCCTGATTTAAACATCCTCAATATAGAATTATCTTTCCCCCCCACACAGTTTTCTTGAGCCACAACTGAAGCTGTTTGCAACATTTTCCGTCAGGAATCCAAAGTATTGTGAACGCCGCTAAAGTATTTCCACAGATGGCTCAGGGTGAAGATTGCTCCCTCTGAAGTTTGGTAACTCTCGTCACTCTTGACCTACTGGATCATCACATTAGGAATGGCAGACTCTTATTCTTCTCCATCTTTTCCTTCTTCACAGCCTTTTGGTGGTTGGTCCTGGTTAATAGCACTCAGGTCTTGTGATACCAGACTGTGAGTTTTGTCCGCTGAACCTCTGAATGTTCATTTTTCACTTGCTAATGATCGTAATTACATTTTGAATGTATATTCAGTTTTAGAAAATTTGTGAACAGCGCTAGTAATGAGCATAGTCACCTACAGGCCACCGTAGGTTCTCCTGCACACCTGGAGTGGGAAGGGTTCCTTGTTAGATGTCGCTAAGTCCCTTCTTTAGAATCTCCAGCAAATCCGAGTTAAATATATCTCTCCCTTTGAATCTGGTATCCAGTGAGGGAGCGTATGACACAGCCCCTCACTGTTCTCTCTGTCAGAAAGAGTAATTCAATAAAGTGAGCAGCAGTTACTCATATCCCCTTCACCTTTGCTGACCTTTCAGATCATTACTCACAATGGAAGAAGAAAAAAAAAACGACACAGAGGACAGCGGGTATTTTAGGGGACACGCAAAGTCTCCAGGAACACTACTACTTCCTCGCCGTATCATCTTAAAACATTTAGTTGGCAGCTGTAAAGCCTGATTAAATAAAAAAGCACTTTGAAGCTGACAATATGAGCTCAGAACCTGCACTGTACAGTGTGTGAACAGGGACCAAAAAAAAAAAAAAAAGAAAAGAAAAAGAAAAAAAACTTCAATTACTGTTCAGGGACCACATCAAGCCATTTTTTTCATTGTGTAAAACAGGCCTTAAAATTCAGGAGCTGTTTCAGGGACTAATGACTGCCGGTCTTGAGTATGATATTATTTCAGCAGAGTGAGGCAGAACTAAGGGGCAGTATTATAGAAGAAGAGGAGAATTCTTTTTCAATAGACTATAATAGCAGCTCCAGCTCTCCTATCGACCACTATGCAGATGTATAGTGGCCTTTCAAGGGAACAAGAACCTCTATGGAGGACAGGCCCCCAACTGTACCCAGGTTATAAATGACTCTCCAAAGGTCAAAACTTTCTTAGCTGCTTCAGTATTTCTGAAACAACAGTGGTACCAGTTGTGACTATATCGCTTTCTTATTACACTATCATCGTGCGAAAACTGTCCTGGTTGATTTGAGGGCGTCAAGTTAAACTCAAACCTGTGCGTTTCATGCAAAAAAAAACCAAAAAACCACTCCTAAATTTAGGCCCCTAAAACGATCTAAATTGGGAATAAAATCCACTGATTTACAAAGGTGATTACAAATTATGCTAAATCAGTAACTACTTAAGAGTCGAACTGAATGTGTTCATGCCAAGCTGGTGAAGAGAGTTGCAGTGCTGGTTAAAACCATCCAGCGCTGCACACGATGTGATGCTCACTTGTATTGTTGCATCTCAGTTATACAACACCAGCAGTTGGACTTGTATTTGAATAAAATGTCTTTACTTTACTTCTTACCTCAGATATTATTTTTTTTACACAAATTCTGAGGAAGTTGCCAGCGCTTGATAGTTGGTCTGGGTGTCTTCCTGTGTGAAAGTGACCTATATGAGTGCGCGTCTTTGTCCCAAAGTGACCGGAGTACATGAGCGTGTGTCAAACTACGGTACAGACAGCAGAGGACAGGAGTAGCGCACCTATAGAGGCAGTAGTAGAGATTCTCAGCATCCTTCTCTACTCGTACTGTTTTAGTACAAACATTTACCTGCTCGTGTCTTATCCGAGTTTGGTGCTCAGCATGTGTAATTTCAGACTTTGCTTGTGGGTGACTTGAAAAAACCCACAAAAAAAACAAAGATCCTGTTAAAAACTAAAGAGTGTCGGATGAGGGCACCCTCCCTATTAAAATACATCCAGTAATCCAGAGATTACAAGTATTAATAGCAAATGTGTTCAGAACGTTTGAGGCCGTTTCGAATCACAACCTTAAATAGATTATGACAAAGTACGCATTTGTTTCTTGAACCAAAAACGTGCAAGAATGAATGAGAACCTTCAAAAAATGTGTATTAGAGAGAGTGAGAGAGAGAGAGAGAGAGAGAGAGAGAGAGAGAGAGAGAGAGAGAGAGAGAGTCCCTGAAGATAACAAGTCGCATCTCTCGCCCTGCTTCCCAGAGTGGCTGTCTCTAAGCTGTGCTAATCGATTGGCGAAGGAGGAAAAAGGGCCAGCTTTAATGTGTTGCATGTGAAGGATTTACTGGAGAGCAGAGCCACAGAATCAATGGACTAGAAAATGCATCATTAGGACAGTGTCGACCCCCCACACCACCCACCAACCTCCATCCCTCCACCCCCGGACTCCCCCCACAAGGCCCCTTGAGGGTCGGGATGGAAAAACGCACGCAATTGTACACACATTCCCACATACACACTCACACAAACTGGACTCACATGTGGTGCTCTGGCTCTCATGCTGCAAAATCAAACAGCATACAGAAAGGAATGCTTATGCACTAACTCTCTCTCTCTCTCTCTCTCTCTCTCTCTCTCTCTCTCTTTCTCACACACACACACACACACACACACACACACACACACACACACACACACACACACTTACTTTGAAAGTCTCGAACTGTCCCAAATTTACAGGCAGAGTAACAGCTTCTTCCTACTTCAGCCATTTTGTCAGGAAATGTTAGAGAGGACCAATTTTAGCTTTTCACGATATGAATAATTAACATTTAATCATCTGTAATGAGTCCTAAGATGAACACCAACCTTTATGTACCATTCGAGGAAATGAGAAAACAATTGTACAATGGATGACGGATCGACATTTGTGGCTTTTGACCTTCATGCCAAACTAATCAAAGCTGCTCAGTGTTTCCCACAGGAAAAATTCTTCTGCTCATAACTGTCTATCATTTATTGCACCGACATTAAATCCTGTTTTTATTTGGAGATTCTTGAATTCTGGTCCGTTTGTCCTAATAAGGAGCAAAAAAAAATACGTGAATTCAAGATACATTAACCTGCTGCAGGAGGGTCTTTTTTTGTTTTCTTGTTTGTTTCTGAGAGGTTTTTTTTATCCATATTGAGCCAGAAGTATAGAAGAAGGCTTTCATGATCCAGATCTAAATATTGTCAAACCTTGGAAGCAGGGCTGGAGAATGGAGAATTATCTAACACACCGTAAAATGGAGATATACTCTAAACAAGACACACCTACAATGAATTCTCCTGCATGTTTTTGGTCTGTGTGAGGAACCATGTATGCAAACTCCACACTTTGAAGCCCGCAGGTCTGAACTCCCTGCGAGGTGACAGCGCTAACTACTGTAGAGCCCACAAAATCTTAAATTTAAAAGCAATATAAATTAAACATGCAAAGACGTCCCTTCAAACCAGACGTGCATCAGGCAGGGAAAACGAAAGGAAAGCCTGGCAGCAGAAATGCTAGGTGATGAAGCTGAATAAATCACTGTGATGGCGGATATTGATATTTTAATTGATAATGATTGATATTGATTATTTAACAGCAATCAAGAAGTTGATTTTTTTTTCTTTAACAACTTCATCCAGGTGATTAATCTTAACACAATGTTGAACAACACAAAGGTCTGGGAGATGAAGCTGAGATGGGTAACTGACATGTTGCGCCTCTTTGTCTCCACTCACCATTCCTGCTGTTGTCTATGAGGCAGGGAGGGAGAACACACACGCAACCAAACTTTTTATTAGCTGCTTTTATTTGCATGTGACAGATTTGAGTGAAATCAAACATGCTACCTTTTTCTAGTTGATATTGGCGGAGTGGTTTTGTTTTAGTGCAGATGTCAAGGGCAGGACGCCGTGACGAATGGCAGATATTTTTATATTTCAGTGTGTCCTCCATTTCTGGGCTTATTTTTGTGGGACATTTAATACACTTATCTTAAAGACGATGTGGCATCAATAACTCCTGGCCGAGAACTCATTTCATATGTGTGCAACAAAAGGGATGGAAACGGCTGCAATCTGGACTTTTGGATATTTTCTTCCCTATAATGCACCTGGAACTAAATTTAAGTATGAGAAAATATCTCCAATTGCGGTGAAATTGAATTATGTCTGGAGGAAATAGGTAGGACAAAGAGGATATCTTATTTGACTTTTCCTATTCTTTGGTTTTATCTGGGAAACTATTCCTCTTTAAACCAGACAATACAGCCCTTTAAAGCTGAATGTCTTGTTTCACCTACTCATTGATTTTGTGTGCTTTATTACTGTACAAGACAGAATGCAGCAGCCCAGTGTGCCTACAAATTTTGCCTGTATTGGATAATTCTTCACCTCCTGATTTATCTCCATAGCGAGCATTCAGCACCGGTTCAAGTGGTTGTCTGCCCGTTGTGGCGAGGTGTAAAGTTTGCGTGCGGACAGCAGCTTGGTCAGTGTTCCTTTTTTGTAATCCCAAAGAAGAACTTGGCATTACACTGACTATCTTTCTTAATTTAACCAACCCAAGTTGTCACTAATTGTAAACAGACCGACACAGATTGCAAAAGCCAATTGTATCAAAAAATGTTGTTGGTATCGAACAGGAACTTTTACAGAATCTTTCAGTCCTGAAGTTTCCTCTCCAGAGTGTTAAGATGGTGAATCATTAGAGTGCAATATCAAATGTAGCGAGACAAAAGGAATCCAGGTCATTTGGTTCATAACGGCAGTAGCACATCGCAGCTTCAAATATAGAAGGTTACAGAAGATGTCCGGAACACGTCTATCAAAGGTCGGGGATTGACCCAGTTAATCAAATCAAAACGACCCGTTTACAGATGAATCAGATGTGTACTTTAACTCATCATGGGAGTGGTCCCATGTCTCGTCCTCCTGGTGAAACACTTACAGTATAAACACTACCATTAATATTCTTCTGCGCACCTCTATTCTCTCTTCTCCTTTCCTTTCCCTGTCCTATTATCCTGCCTCGGCGGACATCCTGTCCTGTCCCGTCTGCCTTGCCAACCTGCAAGATGGAGATGAGAGGACAATCCAAACGCAGAAGGGGGAACATGAATCACTACACTTCCTGTTGTTGCATGGTGTTCAGGGAAGGAAGAGAAAGAATGCCCCTGGGGCTCCGATTGATTCCGGAGACTTAATTGGGTTTATTAGCCAAGATGTTGGGCCCCGCGAGGAGGCTCCCAGAGGCCGCCGAGACCCCCCTCCCCTCCCATCCCCATTCCCACTCTTCTGAAGGAGAAAGCCTGCGTAATTGTTTTCCCTCCATCTTCTGTGTCATTGTCAGATGGGTCCTGCGGGATTATTAGCAACCCCAGGTCCCTCAATAATTCATCCAGAGCTATTTATACACAGATGGAGAGTCCTCTAAAGTCTCCCCCAGTGAGCTTATCTGACGCTTAGACAGACAGACAGAGGGGGAGAGAGAGAGAGAGAGAGAGAGAGAGAGAGCGATGGAGAGAGACAGTGCTACAAAGAGAAAGCAAGAGAGAGACAGACAGAGAGAAAATGGGAGTGACACACAAAGACAGTAAGAAGGATGGAGAGAGGCAATCACAAAAAGAAATGCAAAGACGAGCAAAGCAAGTCTGACAGAGAATAAAATGTTAAGAGTGAGAGGCAGCAACATTTTAGCTCGGCATAATGACAATGTTTCTTGTGTGCATTGAGTTTCAAGGAGAAACTCTCTCGTCTGCCTTGCCAAAGTGAACAAAAGCTCCATCCCGGGAATAGCACACAACACACATTAATGGCTTTTAATCCCCCCCCCACCTTTTTTTTCCTCCATTTAACACAATTAAGATGTTTGCAAAGCTAACATGGACCGCTAGTCGCTACAGGAAGGACAGATGAAAGACATTCAGGGATTTACACATGCAATGTAAACACAGTTATCCGTCCTTTCTAACGTGTCAGTGCGTAAAACCAACAAAACAGCAGCCAGCCATTTCTTAAATCACCTAATAATTCACTAACATAACATTAACACCTCAGCATATTCACATTAGCACATTAAATAGTGTCTAATCCCAAACAGATAGTGGTTGAGCAGCTGCATGCTTGTAATTGCTTTACAGAAACCTTCATTTTTTTTCCTGCCTGAAAGTTGGGGGGACATTTTGTTGTTGTCAGACTAATAAAGCCTTTGGCGCACAAAGTTGATTTTTTAGAGTTCCTTTGTTGGTGCTCCAGCCGCAGATAATTATATATATTCATCCCCTTCGGCAGTCACTTTCATACAGCTCATTTAGAAAGCTTGGCTTCCTCTTGGACAAATTGGGACATTGAAAGGCAAATTGGAGCGAGAGTCTTTACATTTTGCATCGATGGCACATTAATCAGTAGCTGTGGGAAATGACTCCCAAACACCTTCTGACAATCTGGCTGCTACAAATCATAAAAGTTATGTAATTGTCTAAAATGAATTCCTTCTCCCTCTACAAATAGAAACAAATCCTGAAACTGTTCAGCGGTAAAACTTTACCGTAAGGGCATATTAATAGTGGCTGGTCAACCTTTAGTTAATCATTAGTTATTTATGTTAACTAGTTCATGTTAACTTTATAGGTTACTGCAAAGATGAGTGGAACTATGTGTGAAATGAAGGGTTACATGTTCCCCACTTTAAAATGAGGGTCATAAAGACAAAGAGCATTAATAAATGCTTAGCTCGCTGAAGTTCAACTTTTTCAGCATTCTTCTATATTGCAACTAAACATTAGCTGATCATTATTAATGCACCTTCATTGTAATTTTGAATGTGTAGTAAATCGGGAAGCTTTTATTTTCAGGCTTCAGTAAGGGAACATTTAGTCACCTTTGTTTTGAAAGAGCAGAACTTTTAAGAGCAGAACTTTTTTGGTTTAGCTGAATGGACAGTAAATTATTTACTTTGGTGAAAAAAAATGTTTTAGTTTAATTAAGATTTCCATTGTGTTTCCTTTTGCATTTTTAAATTTAAACTTTAATTAAAAGCAATTGTAATGGAAATATTTTGGAACATGACATTGGAAACTAATTTCCATTTTTGTTTGTGAAGTTGTGAGCCTATGCTAAATTAATTGCCACTGCCCGGCGCGCCCACATGGTATTGATGAACGATCCATAGAGGAATATTTTCTTTCTCTCTCCCTCACTCTCTCTCCCACGCTCACACACACAAATACTGTTGTTGCTCCGGGGGAAGCAAAGCTTATCAACTAACGAAAGCTCACAGACTCACATACACACATGCGCGCGCGCACAGACTTCTCTGCGTCTATCTATAAACCCCCTGAAATCATTCCACAGCTAGTGAAGCAGGGTATGTATAGGTTTGGCCAGGATTCCCATCTCCTGTTCTGTGATTAAAGGACCAAACTAATAAGCTCTGTCTCGTTGGGAACCTGTGTGGGGCTGGAAGAGACCTCAGAAGCCATTAAATTGCAAATCTGTAATAATTTGCTGAAGGCTTTCTGTCCAGATCATTCCCTGGGCTGATTTGTGCATTGAGGTAGCACTCATTGCACAGTTATTCCAGATAAACATGAGGCCATGATTATTTGACTAGAAACTGCAGAGCAAAACACGGATTTCTTTCATTAAATTTAGACCAACAATCTGAGCAGAATTAGCTTCTGAAGTAGACCAAGGCAACAACAAATCATGTCATAATCAGCCAGGTCAATGTTGTGGTTACATGCACTTGAGTATAGTGTCCGGGTTTTTGAGTATCCCACTTTTGTGTATCCCAAATTCAGATACCTTGTTTTGAGAAACCAGATAGTTCTAGTTGGATTACTTTGGAAGGAAACTGGGACACTTGCACTTATACATCATCACCTTTAAGCATTCTATTCTGCGGTAGGGGCACAGAGTGTCTAAAGTAAGAGACAGCGCTGAAGAAACCCTGGTTCGACAGGGTGGCCAATGATGTTTTGTTGTTTAAAAAATGTTATTTTATAATTATTCATTGACAACAAGGGGGACAGCAAAAAACAAAAACCTCATTTCTTAGAGACTGAGGAAACAGTTTTCATTTCAGTGCTGAAACAACTAAATATGTTCAGGAGTTCAGTTGGAAGTAAGCATTGAAGCACTGACCTGTTCAAGTCTGTCGTAAACAAACTACAGGAAGTCACGTGACAGCCTGACCCTGGTCAAAGGTGAGGACATGCTGAATATTTCCTGTTGATCTCCTTTCCCATTGCTGTAAATACAGTGGAAAATCTGCTAAACATTTATTCAGGCTAAACCTGCTGTAAACCAAATTGTTTTTCTTTCCAATAGCCACAAATTCCAAAAACGGGTTTGTATTGTAAACAGTCCAGGTGACTGTGCTAATAACACGCAGCAATCAGAAACCTGGAAACTACTGGTCATCACGGATGATGCGACCGTACCTGGGAGTCCCAGCAATCCCACTCACTCATCAGGATGCTAAAGAAACCCCAAAAAACCAAAACAACCCCCCCCCCCCCACACACACACACACAATACTTCAAGATGTACAGTACTGAAAAAAACTAATATAATTTAAAGAAAAGCTTTTTTTTATATCTGATGAAAAGAAATTCGAGGCAAGGGGAAAAACCACTTATAAAAATAAAGACACTGCAAAGTAAACAACTAAAAGAGCGCACTCATCAGGGCGTCAGCAGCAGCAATGTAGTCCATTGTGTTTGTTATTTGCTGTTTCTGTAATATCTGAACTCAATCCCTCCATCATATATTGCTATTTTATTTCAACAATTTCAAACTTTAGTTGATGGACTCCTGAGATGGACAGTTGTCTCTTATTTGGGAAAGAAAACCATGCGGTATATGAAGCAGAGACGGGCTTTCCATGATGATTGTGTGTGTGTGTGTGTGTGTGTGTGTTATATTAAGTGACAACAGTTTTTCTTTATCTCTGTAAGACACATAAAAGCTTCAGAAATATCGCCCTTGGTAAAACTGAACTGACACACACGCCAGGATAAATTCCCTAGAATTTAATTTTCATGTCCATTTTTAAATCAATACTTATAAATGAAGTAACTATCCAAAAAAGCCTGTATTATTTGGAGGTCCTTGAACAAAGATGATACAATATAACGATTTCAGCGCTGCTCAAACTCTTTGTAATTCTGCTTTGTACAAGTTCTGACCTAAACATGAACAGAAATACAAGGAGCTGCTGTTATCCTTGCAAATGCAAAAGTTAATGCACATGAAAAACATGAGCAAACTGCAAGCGGTATTATGCAGAACACACACACACACACACACACACACACACACACACACACACACACACACACACACACACACACACACGACCAACATCTCATTAACCTGTTGTCAAAGATGCTGCTCTAATGGAGGGAGCTTGATTCTTTACCCCGGGACGGCTGGAAGCTGCAGGGGTCTAATTCTGCTCTCCTCCCAGGAAGGTCGCTCTCTTTCTCAGGCCATGATGGCCAGAGAGTAGCACCTTAAATATGGCAAAACGCAGCCTATAAATTACAGCAGAGGACGGAGGGGTCAGAGCTTGGCATGGAACTGGGCCAGAAGCTATCAATCTGCTGGGGCCAGTGAGGGCGACATCTGTCTCTGGGACTCCCTCACTCATTCTGCTTCTCTCTCCGTCATTTTCTTTGCCTTCTTTTCAGGCCCGTCCCTCTTCCTTCCCTCTCCTCCTCTAGCTCATTGTCATTGAACAATCTCTCAGTGCCTCCATGTTTAGTCTGTACCTCTCGACAATCTCTGCTCTCTTCCTTTTATTGTCTGCCTTTTGATATTCTTTTTTTTCTGGCTCTACACAGACACACACACAGACACACACACACACAGACACACACACAGACACACACACACAGACACACACACACACACACACACACACACACACACACACCCTCGTCTATGGATCTCCCTCACCTCTTTTCACACATTCTCTTACATCAGCCCTGTTTCAACATCTCTCTATTCCGCCGTCTCTCTCTGTCTCCAGCTCCTTGTCGTTTTACGCACTCTTGCACCATCTCCCTCTGCAGTGATATGTTTTGGTCTATCTGCTCTCCAACCAGCATAATAGGATAAAGCCTTGATGTACCTTCCCTGAATGTGATGCCAAAATGATTTGAATGGTAATATCTGATAGTGAAAAGCACTCATCTGCACAGTTTTGAGGAATGAAAATGGAATGATATGGACCCAGTGGGTATGCCGAAACAGATGCAAAATTTGAAATAAACATTCAAAGCTGATCTGATGCCTTATGCCACTCAGGTCTTTGCCAGCTAAACATAATTCTTAGCAGGGAATTGACAGTCAGAAGATTTAGAGTTGCTAACTTCAGATGTTCTTGCATCTGATAAAGAGCAGTAATATATTAGATGACTCTGGGAGTCAAACTTGCCACACCTAATCTACAACAAACATCCTCTTTTGGTTGATAATTCTGCCAGTTTCATCAGCACATCTTTAATTAGATTTGCAACCCAAACCCTGGAAAACTTCTGCATGACTTATTAATCCTCCTCCATTTTCTGAATCACTCTTGGCTTTGAATAATTGAGAGAGATCTTTGGAAAGCCCTAACCTCCATTCCCACCTTCCTTTTACAAGTCAACGTGGTGCATTTTTAATTGGGGACATGAAATAGGCATGAAGGGAGATGGGAAGAAAGTGGATTGAATCAGGGACACTCAAACCTGGCAGTCACTGCATGCATGCATTCAGAAAGGGCTAAATAGGAGTCTCTAGCTTGACAAGTCACACATGCTCAACAGTATTTGACATGCTTTCTGTCGGGGACAAATAGTACAAGACTCATGTAATCCCTGTTTAAGAGTATCCCGGCAGACAGGCCCAGATATGCCACAGTGGGTTACGCTTGTGCATTTGTTGAGAATAAACATCAATTCAACTTTGTATGAATGATAAATCTCTACAGGGCCAAATGTGGATGGGCTAAAAAGGTAATCAGAGTATGTGTAAATGGGAAGTACTAAGGGATGTTTACAGAAAGGTCATAATTTAATTTCTCTGTGGTATTAAAAGAGAACTCAACCTTGAAAACACTGTAAAAAAAAAAAAAAGATATTGGAGCAGACAAAAGTTCATTAGACTGAGCTCAAAATGAATAAATGGCATGTGGAGCCCAGCAGAGTTATTGCTTGCTGGATATATATTAATTGACCACTGCCACCATTCGCTGAGACAAAATTAAGGTCCATTTTTCATATTGCTGCAGTGTCATGCTGCCATTTCCTCGTCGAGAGCTTCAGCAGTCGAACGCTGAAGCTGGTCCTATTTTCATCTGCATACTGAGGGTTCCAGTCTCGTTTGGACCTAAAATATTAATACTACTATTAACCATAAAAAGATACAATAGAACATTACTTTTGAACTGCTACAAGGCCTGAGAAGCTCTCCTTCCTGTGATATAATCTTGTGCGTGCTGGCACACACTCACACACTTGCACACAGCACATACATCTGAAACTTATGCACATAAAAGGATGAACATACATGATAAATGTCAGGGGAACATGTATAAACACACGTGTACTGCACACACACAGATACCAGCGGCGGATATTACAACATTCCCTATCATAATGCCTCCTGACTGTGCAAAGCGCGATAAAAGGAGGCAGTAGCTCTAATCCGAAAGGCAACAAAACATCAGTTTCCAATTCAACACTGTAGCGTAGCCAACAAGCGGTCCGATAGCATGTTTGGGATCCCGTGTGATCAAGGTGATCAAGATCAGGATGGGGGGGGGCTTCTGTGTGAGCCGTATGACTGACCTCCAAGTTAGGATGACCCCTGTATGCAGGACTCCAAAGGGCTGGTGAAGTACTAGTGTGGGTGACCTCGGGATTTGAGAAGTGTGGTGGAAGATGCATAAAACATTAGCTTGGCTCTTTGGATGCATGTTTTGTACCCCTCGGTCTCAAAGCTAGGGTAGGTTGGCCCCCCACCCCCACCCTCTGGCTTCTCTATGAATGATAAGAGAAGATTCATAACCTTTTGACTGTTGAACAAAAAAAATGGTGAGGAGAAAGTATGGAGCTCCACCTAACTGGAGATACATAAAGGCCACAAAAAAATGGAAGGAAATGAGTCAAATTAGGACCTAATGTTAGCGCGCTGAGTACTGGGTCACTATAAAGAATCCTGTTATGGAAGCAGAATGAGAGAACATGATCACATTTCTTTTATTCAGTTCAGCATCCTTGTCCTGAAGTACATACGTATTTAAAACTTGGAAAAATTAGTTGCTTTTCTCCCAGTCTGCTATAAATATTTGTAATTCTGACTTGAGTGAATACACAAAATCTGAGTTCCGAAACCATAGTGTAAGACTTTCCAACATTTCAAAAGAATTGCATTTCCTATGTCAAGAATCAGCCACCAGCATTTGAAGCAGGCGGCCATGGACGTAGTATTAAGAGTAGCTCAAAATTAAAGAGATATTTTATAGAAATTCAACACAAATCCAAATAATACTTAGCTGATGTAAGAAGAGCCTTGAAAACAGAAAATATTTGTCTCCTCAAAGGGCATTTGTCATATCATCTTCTGACTTCTACACCCTTGAATGTACTGTAGCAACAGGAAATCAAAAAAGCAGAAGGAAGAGCAGTTGTTTAGCCTGTCTTTATGGAAAACAAAAGGGCAAATATTGTCGAAACATTTAATTTAACCCAGCTCTGGGCTATTGACTGAGGAGTTTGTGTGTGCAGAAAAAAAAAGAAGAAAAAAACCCCCCCACAAAACTTTTTCTCTGCAGGCTACATACAGTATAAATCTGCACATGTAAGTATTTATTTATCAGTCTCAACATTGGTAGAGATAACATTTTTATTTGTAGCGTGTATCTACAGCCTCTCTGACTTGTAACTGTGGCTACAAATCATCTGCAGTCCCCCCACTGGAGGGTCAGCATTTCCCTCCACAGTGAACCATGACTTTGCCACGTGGAACCATTAACCATTAAGTACACACTAACGCACTGGTATATGCTGACTGGACCTTTTTCCTGCATGATACTCGATGTGCATGTGCTCCTGAACCAATAAGATAAAATGTTATCAAGGGTCTGCAAATGATCACGTAAATTTGGCTTTCAATCAGTGGCTATCTGAAAAGTGCTACGGGCAATAAAACTAGCTGAGTATATCTTTGGGTGAAAATATGAAATAAAAGTACTTTAACTTTTGTGTGCATTGCAGAGAGCGTGCTGATTCTGTGTCTCAGTCTATTTTTTAGGTGGTGAGATGAGATGAACGGGTGGATGCTGCCATCCCTTTACATTATCTCTCTCTCTCTCTCTGTGTATGTAAAGGTCAGTGGTTTTAATGAGAGGCCCGCTGAGGTCAGAGGAGCAAGAGGGCTGCACCTCCCTGACAGGCCTCATGACTCCAAACCTGCTGTTAGCATGCTAATCCTTGCAGGAGCTCCATGAGCACTCCCCTCCTTCGGCTTCATGCGGTCATCTCTCACTGTGACTAACTGGCTCCCTGCTCGGCCATCAGCCGGCCCCCATCTGACAGTCCCCTCCAATAATAATGGACAACAGAGGCAGTGCTGCCTTGACAACGGTCCTCCTGACAAATTAGACTCACTGTACTCCCTGTTCTTGCCCCGCCTCTTGTTTCCCCTCTTATTGCTTTGCAGTTCCAGAAGAGAGTTGGTGGGTGCGGTGTGGCGCCGGTGGTTAGGTGTACATTGGTGAGGAGTGACCTCCCCTGTGACACATGTTGCCATTCTCCCAGACAAAACACGCAAAATCGATTGTGATGCATCTTGATAGAAACCGGGCACAATGTGGGGCCTGAGCGTGCATTCTGAGCAAAGCTGAGAGGGTCCAGGGAGGAGCACATAAACACATACACACACACACACACACACATTCACGCACACACACACACACACACACACACGCACGCACGTGCACACATACACACATGCACGCATGCACACAGGCATGCACGCACACTGATCCTGGACTAAATGCGAGAGGAGGAGAGAGAAGGAACCCACAGAGAGGATGATGCAACGAGAGTGAAATTCGGCCAGAATGAACACTGAAAAAAATGCCCTTCTTTCTCTCTTTTTTTCAAAGCCAAATTTGGGTTTATCTTTCTATTTGCAGATGGAAGTCCTGTAATGTAACCTGTAACACCTAACTGCCTGCACTAAAACACATGAGTCTTTCATGTTTTTTGGCATCATAACGTCCTGGCTCTACCACACATGATAAGCCCAATAATCTGCTCTGAGCACTCTTCTTCTGCATATTCAGTTAAAAGGGCTGAAAAATCAAAAACCATAGACATTCAGAGGAACCATAACTCCCTTTATGACTAGCACAGATTATAGCTGCCATCTGTAACATAAGCCATCTGCAGTATGGGTAAATTTAAATGAGATTACTATTAGTCATTACACTGTATTTCCACTTCAAACATATTAAAGCATGTTTGATTATAGATATATTTCTTAAGCATTGATATTAAATTAAAAACCACCAGGATTTTATCATTGATCACTGCAGTTTGAGTGAGTTTCCCATCTCTCTGAGTGTCATTTGAACTTGCAACTTTTAATACTTTGTGAAGTGTTTGTCCTCAGTGTAAACTGTGTCAATACTTGATTTGAGTTTGAGTGACTTTCAATATTTATAACTTTTTCAAGCGTTCGCTGTTGTTAATGCATTTCATGTGGGCCAACGGCTGATACATCCCCTGCTCCAAATGAATTAACAGCACAAACTGATCACATTTGCATTTACTTGAGAAAACAAAGAAAAACAATAAAGTTTTGGTGAGTAAAACAACCTGATAACACCATGACACTAACCACCGTGAACATCTTTAGTTGAAAGCCTGGCCCGCATCCTCGCAGCTCAACTGCTCCACTGATTATTATATTAAATATGGCTGATGAATAATGCTAGCAATCATATCTACACCTTCTCTTCTTTAATAGATCCCCAATTCCCATGCTGCATTTCAAAACAGAAGGGATGGCTCTTTGTGCTAGCCGTGCTTCTCGCTTGGAAGCTGCAGCAGCAGCAGCAGCAGCAGCGGCGGCAGCGGCAGCAGCAGCCGGTGACCATTATAAATGGCCTCTATTAGCATGGCTCGGTCGCAGAGGGGAGAGAAATAAAATCATTGGGAGAACGTAGGCCCGCACTGGTGTCCCTGCACCCGCTCACAGGCCCTGCAGACCCCTGTCCCATACTCCCCTCCTCCCTGCTCCCTCCACCCCTCAATTCCAAGGGGACAGAATCCTAAAGACTAGATTACTAGTGATACATGGAGTCATTATGGGGAGGGTTATGGCAACGGAATCACAGGCACAGCTGACAATGGCTATAATAGGGGTCTCTTTCTTCAGAGGTTGCATTACCATAGCAAAGGCAGTTTCTTTTGGCTTGTTGATGTACAGTAGAAGAGGATAAGCTTCTTTTATTACCTGCACGATTGAAAAAGCTCTATTATCTAGCTGAAACCATGCTTATTTCTTTGTTAAAGTGTCTCTTTTGTAAAGTTAAATAGATGCAACAACATCCCAAGATGAGGCACCGCATTGTTAGTCATGAAAGTAACCAATTTTTAGTCCCTTTAAAACTAGAGGTAGAATAAAACTGTAATGACAATAACAGTCGATCATCTCCGTTGTCTGGTTCATGCTGAGGCTTTGTACAGTACGACATCCATTATAGAACACGAGGCACTGTCATGAACAGGCGACATGTCTGTGCAAGTACATAAAGTGAAGACGAAAGGAGAAAGAAGGAAAGCAAAGAATGAAACGGATGATGTAGAACCAATGACGAGTTTTCTGGTGGGCACTTCTATAGACTTCACTCCACTGGAGCATTTCACGCCTTAAAGGGTCATCAGTCCCTCGGTATGAGTCTCTTCTAGATGGCAGCACTCTTAAAAAATGTGTATGAAGTGAAAATGGGAGACAGAAGAGTAGTGACAGAGTGTAGCTTGTAGGCTGTGCAAAAATTAATTCCGACATGTGCATTTGTACAAAATGTACTGGGGAGGCAAAGGTTTTCTGACTGAGATGAATTCAGGAAAATGGTTCAGAAAACAGTAGATGAGTGCAAATATTTGTTTGAACATAAAATTATACACAGAGCATGAAGAAAATGAGCATTAGCTCCTTAGTAACTTGACATTTGCACTTATTTTCTGTTGCTGTACAGCTTACTGTTCCAATGGTGCCCCCTTCAACACAACCAACAGTCACTTTCCCTCTTATTTGTGGCTTGTGCTGTCTTTTACTGCTAATTTGGGCAGCTTGTATGGAAACCTCAGGTGTTAGGAGTCTGCGGAGGGAATGTGGTCTTCAAACAGCTTGCGATGAGCTAGTGAGCCAGGGAGTAGCCAGTGCCTCCAGCTAGTTAAAATATGAGCGCAGCGGGGACTCACTAATGAAAGCGGGAAGCAGGGCCGTATATCGCAGTGAGGAGACAGTTCTTAGAATCAGCTGGTGAGCCATGCCTGTAGTTCTGGGGCCACTGGTGATTAACTGTCCAACAGGGGGTCGCTACTACAGCTGGGCTATTAATAAAAGATAGCCCTCCACTTTCCCCCTCCACCTCTTTGGGTTCCTCCATGCCTGCAGATAGTCTCCACCCTCTGGAATCACTTGTATATCATAATCTTTTCCTGACACATGGTGCATTGTTTACATGAGGGCTTGGAAGGAGAGAGGTCAGGGTCCTGGAAATTGATCACTTATTCTTAATGTACTTTGCTCTCCTGGGAGATGTCCTGCAGGTATAGTGGATCAATTAGTGACCTCTCATTAGATGGTGATTTGTAGGGAATAAGCCTTCCCTTGAGAGGGGAAAATAAAATAAGAAAGGACTATACCACCACCATTCCTGTTGCACCAAAAAGAACAGGGCTGGCCATTAATGTCACACCACAGGGCCATCTAACTCTGGCCTCACCAAAACTTTGAGATTATTGGATAATCCACTAATGCAGAGTCAATTCAGCAGGAGCAAATTCATTCATTCAAATTCATTCTGTTTTGTACTTTTCTAGTTCTTTTTTCTTTAGAAAAAACTCTGATTGATACCTAAAATTGATTTACAGGCCCAGCGTTGTAGGACACACGCGCGCGCACGCACACAGTTAACGGAGAGCACACGGTGCTGCGGGCAATCAAACACACAGCCTCCAGCTATTGCAACGTGAAAACGTGAGGTTAACGGCCTGGATTTAGCGCTGTAGTGAATGAAAACACGTTTACAACCGCCGGACTAGATGTGTGAATAACTCCCCTACACACACTCGACCCAAATAAGAACACCAGCACTAATTCATGCCGTCGTGACTCCCGTTTCGTGACATGATTTTGCATGTTTGCTTATTGCGGTTGTTCCGAAAGCACTTAAGAGATTCAAGTCGAAAATAAATCAAATTCAGACATTCACAAAGTCAGACAGGCTTCAGCAGTGGAATAAATGTATTTACCACCAAATCCCGCAGGATCCTTACGCCCACTAAAGTGTGACAAAATTCACAAAAACAAATCGAGAGCCACAGTAGAGTGCAGGAATTAGAATATCACCCACCTTTGTGCATGCCCGTGAAGCGGTCCTTGAGCACCGTGAGCTCGTAGATCTTGCCAAACTCCTCGAAGAGCGGCCGGAGGTCCTTCTCATCCAGGTTGCGCGGGATCTGACCGATGAAGAGTTTGATGGCATCGTGGTCCTTCATGGGGATGGTGGCCGGGCAGCCCGCCGGACTATGGCTGTGACTTAATCCGTTCACGAGCCCGTTCGTGCTGGCGGAGACCACGCCGACACCGTGCACCGTGCCGTCCACCTGCCCGTTGGTTAAAGTTGCCATCTTCGCACCGGCCAGGGAGTTGGGATGGGTGCAACAGCAGCAGATGGTGATGGTGGCGGATCGTTTTACGTTGAAAAAGCTGGTAGAAGTCTTGGTCAAAATTTGGCTCCGAAACCAAGCCGTGCCAGAGCTGATTCCGCTCTCGTCCTATCAAAGCCAATATTTACATGGATGTGAAAACACATGTAGCATTTGGCGAAGACGCATATCAAAAGCGCGCAATGCCGTTGGTCCCGGTGGAGGCTTTGATTCCTTATATTTATGTCCTACCCAATAACTCGTTCATTGCATAAAAGAGAGAGAGAGAGAGAGAGAGAGGGAGAGAGAGAGAGAGAGAAGGGAAAGAGAGAGATAGAAGAGGGGGGGAGAGAGAGAGAGAGACCAGGAGTGCTCGCTGCCTATTTACACCCACGTTCCCTCGTCCCAGCTTCTTGGCACCCTTTTATTTTTTGCATTTGAGTCGGTATGGGTGTCTTCTCGGTTTAAACTGACAGGACTGACCCAATCTCTGCTACAATACTGGGGAGGTTCTAGTAAAGTCGGGTCGCTAGGAACTCGGTTAGTGTCAAACCCATCTTCTCTAGCTCCCCCCTCCCTTATAGGAAGATCGAGTGGTACATTCCAGCGAGGGGGAGGAACTATAAATAGGGAAAAACACAGAAAACGGTCCTTTGTGCTCCTACTTAGCAAGTATAGAACAACGCGGACGTGAGGAGAAGAATGTGTGACTTCGTGATTGACACGCACACAGGTTAAATTATCTATGAAGGGATGGTAATTCAGGTAGAAATAAACACTGGCCCACAGAGAGGTGGCCGGAAAGGTGTCAGCTTCTCCGGAGGTTCGGTTTGGTGCTTGAATCACGTTTAGTTCCCCTCCTCTTCGACAGCAGCGGTCCTCACCTCCCTCCCCGCCCGGGCGGTGGACAGCTCCGGGGTGCTGAAACACGCTCCACAGGCGAAATTAAAACACAACGATGAAGGGATTGATTTCGGCTCCTCGTTAAGACCAAACATAGGTTTTTGCATCGATGACATGCGGTTTTAGTAGAACTTCCTTTGTTTTTATTTTCTGAAAGTCTCATGGATCAGATGATTTGTTTTCCAGAAAGGGAAAGTCTGTGAGCACCGCCGAGTGGCGTACAGAGGGGGCGCATAAGGAAAAATCACATCAGGGTGGGACGAGGATGCACAGAAAAACACATTCATGCAATTTTATTTTTGTTAAAAAAGGGAAAAGAAGTAATTAAATTCTTGGTCTGAATAAAGAGGGTGTGATATTAAATACAACTCAGCTTTAATCATTCGCTATTTTTTTTTTTTTTAATATTTGACCCGAGTGGTGCTGGACAGCAAACAAAGAATAATGCAGGCTGATGATATCAGACATATTATCATCATGTTACTGGACAGATCTGATCTCTGTTACAGCAGTAAACATGATGTGTCCACTATCTCTGAGGCTAAACTGTCCCCACATAGAAGGACATGAGGGATGAGATGCAAAATGGCAGAAGGGTGAAATATTAACTGTTAAAAGGGGGCATTTTTATCTCAGGATGAATAGGATTTGGGATGAGATGTATAGAGAGAAATGGAATCCTTACAAACTGGAGCAGAATCCCCATGTTTCAGTTAATAGCGTTGGCTGAGTGAATTATTCTTTAAGGTGGGGTCATCTTGTTTATCTCTGTGCCCAAAGGATGACAACTATACCTGAGGTCCCAGCAGTTTGTTCATTACAAAGGTATTTCTCTAAAAATGCAGCGTGATGATTTCCATTCAAATAGTCAGCAGAGAACCTAATGAAAACAAAGAAGTCGGTTTCAAACTGGGTTTTAAAAATATGGTATACATGCAGTATGTTATTAGAAGCCCATTTACCACAGCAGTACAAGCAAATAAAAGAAGGTATAACCCAATTTGATTTAAAGCAAGCAACGTTTTTCCAATCTTGCTCAACGTTTTTGCCAAAATGAACGTACACATGCATCATATTCATCATATTTGTTTCAAACAAAGGGAAGCATGTCCAGTATCTGGCCCTAGAAGCTTTGAACGGTTGTCCAATAGTGAGCCAAATGAACCGCTGGTGTCATCTAATATGCTTCGATGTCTTCTGTCCAGCCATGCGAAGCCTACAGGCCTTACAGTGCTTGCAATGCTGCCCTATTTGTTTTCATTTTTGGCTATGAGGCCTCCCCCCCTCTGCTGACACATTAGCCGACCATTAAATAACAAAAGTGACACACTCAGTGCCTCTCTCACCTCTTTCTGCTCCTCCGCCAGCTAAATGGCCCGGTAATGTCATCTCGTTCTCACGGCATGACCGGGCTCCAGCGGGGCAGGGGGAACTTTGCTTTCTTTGGCATGACACTGTGCTCCGGTCTCCAGGCTTTCCCTGGGGGCCTCACTCATTTCACCACAGCAGTCTTGCCTGCGCTCACGCCTGACTTACCTCTAGCAATATTTTTTAATACAAGGGTGAAATGGGAGGCCACAAATCATTGTAATTATGTTCAGTGGGTACTGCCGGGATGATTATATAAGGTATGGTGCTACGATAGTTCCCTCACATTCTGTCTTGTCACACAGCCTACCTGTTAGTACGGTGAAATGTTGCTCGTGTTACGTGGAGGGAAATGGCTATGGTGAAAGAGCCCATTAGACTGAGAACATTAATAAAAACGCACAATTACAAAGGACCATTGACAGTGTCTTTTTGCTCTCCAAATGATACATATTCAAACACATTCGGGTATATTCAGATTCCTTTGCAAAGCGTCCCTGTCCACTGCGAAGGAAAACTTAAAGTATTTTCACACATATTCTTGTGTGACTCTTAACTGTAAATTTCTCGTAGAATGAGTCAAGGAGATATGATTTTTTTTCCCCCCCCATGGTGTTGAAAGCAAGAAGCTGAGTTGTTCTCTCGCTACTCACTCTACTTTGCTGCGCCCTGGTCTGTATAGAGAGGTGGCCATATTGTTAGTAATGCCTGCAAGGATGGTGAGATTGTACCCTGTAGAGCTGACTCTATCCATACAACAGTGCCATGGGAAAAGCATGAACAGACGAAGGTCATTAAACTATGCACTATATCCCATCATGCATTGCACTGACTGGCAGGTGGCGAGAGGAAGAACTCTCTGAAAATAAACTCATGTTGAGTCAGAAAGAGTTCTTTTCTATTCAGAACTCCCAGTATAGAAATCCTTTTCACAGAAATCCCTATATAAAGGATGGCCCTGAACCAAGGAAGCCTTCATATGCGGCCATGTTTAGCGTGTACACAAAGAGAGGCCACAGGAATGCTGCCCTCTTGTGGTATTCACAACATCTTATACTAATTTTTTCTGCCAGTTTTAACTGTACGAATTATGAAGACATTTTCTAGGAATGGTGACGCCGATGGACTTCATATTTAGACCTTTAGTGTTTATGTCTGATGAAACTGTTGATCTTTGCAACGGTCTAATCTTTTCATTTCCTTCTTTCATAGTTGCCCTGCTTGGCTGTTCCTCAGACCAGTCATGTAACACTTACATTTCCATGTAGAAAGTCAGGAGGAGCACAAGCGCACTTTTAGCATGCGTGATGCCTTTACCAAGCAGGAGAGTTCTCATGCAGTTATCGCTTGATCACCAAGCCTCTCCTGTACAGGACTTCACCGGTTACATTTGAAAGCAGCGTAAGACACCAATATAAGTCCCTGTCTGTGGTGCTGAAACCAGGAAACTAGTTTGTGTCTCTGTCCATGGTGCCCAAACAAGGAGAATGATACATGTCTCTGTCCATGGTGCCCAAACAAGGAGAATGATACATGTCTCTGTCCATGGTGCCCAAACAAGGAGCATGATACATGTCTCTGTCCATGGTGCCCAAACAAGGAGAATGATACATGTCTCTGTCCATGGTGCCAAAATCAGGAGCCAGATATACGACTCTGTCTGTGGTGCTGAAACTGCGATGCTCACATATTTTTCTGTTCATGGTGCATGTTTTCAATGGGTTACAATGCCTGTTCTTTCTTTATAGAATATGTTAAAACTCAAGAACATGTCCAGGTCTTGAAGCCTTGTAGCACACTTGATAATGTTATAACCTTTGCCATCTAACAGCAGGAAAAGCCAATTTTACCCTCCGCACATTGCTGCCTTTGCCCATGACGACTTCAATTTTCAGTTTTAGCACTGTAAATGTTGGGAGAAATGCAAATAAACTAAAGGGAAAAGGAAATTTGGGGTAGCCAAGTTACACAAATAGACTGATAATCCATAAAGAGCTCTGGCATTTTCAATATGACCTACTCTGCATAGTAATGTCTTTTCTCACCTCTCTTTTATATGGGACAAAGTTCTAAATCTCCTGTAGCCTTGGGACTGCCAGGCTGTATATCACCTGCCGATAATTTCGAGGGAAGAGTGCAAAGGAATGAGGAAATAGCAGGTGCATGACTAAACGCTCAGAAGGTTTAGAGGGACAAGGAGGGCAGGAAAGTCCCATTTAACTTGAATAGCAGCCATTTGTGATAGATTGGAAGGACGTTCCACGAGAACAAAAAGACCGCAGGAGCCTAAAAATCTCATATCTATAAAGATTTCGCAGGTATATACTTGGTCTGTGTCTTATCATTTTATTTGTGTCACATGCTGAATTATAATGCAGAGAATCCATTCGAATTTACATGTGAAATTATGTATTTATGAATGCATTAATAATTAAGGACACGCAAATATGCAGAAGCCATACAAATAGAACTGGTAAGTGGGTAACTGAATGTTTCTTAATTTCCTGGGGAAAAATGTATTTTATTGGGTCATGTGTGGAATGAAAAGTCTTACAGTGGAAATTTGTTGACACTGGGATGAGAGGCAGCGTATAATCTCCCCCTGGGCAAAAACAAACAAAGTCACAAATGCATTCAATAACACATTAGAACCATTAAAATCATTTGTAAAATATCCTTCCAGCAGAGGCATGGACTAAACAGGTCTCACTGGCTGTGCTTGTTGTAACACACGCGGTCATACTCAGGGAGGTCATTTTGAATCGCGTTGGTGACAATTTAAATGCCAAAAAATATTAGCAGCCACACGATCTGTATTTCTTTCTGTGGATTTAAATTCTTACGCTTTTCCTGAGCAACAGCTAATCTCACGAGATGCCATGGATTTCATTTGAATAAGGTTTGTAGATTTGTGAATCACAGAGTCTCCTGGGAATCTCGGTGGAGCAATGAGGTGTGTCTCTCTCCTGCCCCGGCGGTTATACCTGGGCTGCATAGGGAAGAGATTAGTGCTGTGGCATTTGACATGGGTGGGTGTCTGCTTGTGCCAGGAGCAGCCTGCACACATCAGCTGTGCTGGCAGCTCCTCTTCTCGACCGACTCTCTGCACAAACCTCTTGACGAACACCAGCTTTTTGATACCATCGTGCATAAAACTCTGGCAGATGAAAACACACGCATGCACAGTGCATTTTAATATTTATACCTTAAATATTCCACACATGTGGAAGACAGACTTGAAATATAGGACAGGAAAATTACCCCAGTTCTGTTTCAGTTCACTAGTAAAATAGTCTGATGTCATCTACTAAATCATTCACGACAGAAAATGTCTTCTATGTCTGGCTGCTGCCTGAAAATCCCATTTCCACTACAACAGATCAATTCCACAGAGAGATCACAAGGTGACATGAACTCTGACCCTGGGCTTTGTTGGCATACATTGATGATACTCAGAGGGCTTGACCTGGTTGTCAGGGTGATCTGACACCTCCATTTCAGATAGGCAGCCATTTTGGGGCCAGAGTTTCTGACTCCACTGTGTCATTAATTGCTCCAGGGAGGAAAGCAAGATTCACAAGGGAGTGTGATAACACCTGGCTGTCTGGTATACCCCTGGGCCAAAAAATGGCTCGCGTAAGGATAGAGTGTTAGCTTGAGCGCATGCGTGGGCAAGTGTACAGTATAAATGTGTATTTTTAGATAACTGGCTTGTGTGTGATGGTTGCCAGACAAGTGAACAAACACGTGTGCAAAAACAAACAGGAACTGGTGTTTGTTCATGAGAGCCAGAAATCCCCCGGCCTTGTCAAGCTTTTATTTATGAACATGAACGTCCTTCCATATAACCACAGCTGAAACAATGTTGTTGTGACAGGCTTACAAATATTTTATGTACTGTAACCTATCTGCTGATCCGCATGTCCAAAAAATGTCAGGAAATATACACATAATCCTTCAGCGACTGTCTCGGTTGTTGATATAGGAAGCTGTTAGGCTTTCTGTACCTCTTCAGACGTTCCCTCCTCTGCACAGCTACTAATTATAAAAATAAAACTACCTGAAATTAAACTACTGAAGGACTGAGCTCCTCAGGTCTGGCAAGTTCACATCCTCGTGCATTACTCGATGATGGCAAAACAAGCTCTTGTAATTGTTTCTCTCAGAGCTCACTCATCACAAAGCTGCGCAACTTCGGTTTGGCTGAGGTTCTTCACAAAACCATCCCAGTAAGCACTCTAATTATAGCAGCTAAGGCTAAGTGATAGTGAATATTGACGGTGCAGTTAAATCCCTGGCACAGAGAAGAGCCTATGACTGCAATATAATAATTTGGCATTTCACTAGACAAAAGAGGCCTCGTAAAAATATGTTTCAAGTCTCAGAGAGAGAAATGACAATAAGAGCAATAATTGAAGTGAGTTTGGTGCGTGCCATTGTGGGGACCCCGTGGTTTGCTCCTGAGTGATGTGTAGAGTCTTATCGGCTAGAGAGAGGAAGTATGTGTTACATTTTTTGTCTGATAATGACAGATGAATAGAGGCAGACAGACAAAGGGATGACAGAATGATGGAAGGGATTGCTAGATAAACAGACAGGTGGAGCGATAGATAGATAGATCAGCTCTACTGTACTGCCTTCCGGTGAAGTTTGAATGCGCTTAGCGGTGTGTCTCTCACAGTGTAGCGATGATGTCAGGGTGTAGGCACCGTGAATAGAATCTTGAGCCTGGATGAGCACATTTGAGGCGATTGTTCAAACTCACAAACACACACGCATGGAAATGTACACCCACAGGCACGCGCTCACACTGTGCTGCACGCATGGTTGGTCTTCAAGTTCAATTAGCATGAGAATGCTTTTTGATGAGATAGAGAGCGTTGAATGCGAGATGACTGAGAGGAAAAGAAGGTTGGGTATCCTGCCTGTGTGCCACTCTGCCTGTCTTCCTCCCTTCCAGACAGACAACATAAATACCGAAAACACCAATCTCCCCGGTTTGACCGCTTGTTTGTGTCTAGCATGCTTCTCTGAACTTTAACATCATGCCCACAATGTTCATACTACTCTTTACTCAGTGTGTGGACTCTGTGGGACAAATTAAACAGTATTTGTGTGAAAGACACATACAAAGTGTAGAAATCCATCAGCCAACAAGTCTGAACAAGGCTGTAGCGTCTGTCCCCAGTTTCTGGCAGACACAAACACAAAGGGGCTTCCTGGCAACAGCTTTGCTCAGGTAGGGAAAGGTCATTAATAATGAATACCAAATCAGCATCTGAAAAAGGTTACCGTTTTCAAACACCGCACTCTCTTCCTTGTACCTCCCGTAGCATTTATTATAGCCTTTTCACTTTCCTTTCACTGTCACCTCTTTTGTCAGTGAAAATATGAGCTATGGCTTTGCTCTGGTTCTGTAGGGGGCACACAGGGAGATGAGAGGGAAAAGGTAGCATAGTGTGATTCATTCACACACGGATCAAGTGTGATGGCTGCGGGAGTGCTGCTGGGTTATTTGGTTTTCTAGAGCCCGGGTGTCATTGTGTGTGGTTTTTCATAAAATGTAATGCAGTCCTAAAACCGTGGAAAGGTGTATATATGTGACGCTGCAATGGAGAAATTTCATAATGGGGTTGAGAAAGGAAGAGGGCGAAAGCAAGAGGTCTGTTCCCAAATATCGTAGTCAGGAGGTGGATGTACATTATCGAGTCGGTGTCTCCTTTTGATGGAGAAAATATATGATTCATTCTTCAGCTGGTGGTGCTACACACATGGGCTACATAAAGCATTTCTTGGTGCACACACGCGCACGCATGTATTCATTACAATACCCACAGAAGTGAATACAGCGCCCACATTGTGTAGTCAGATAAAGGGAGTAGAAAAGCAGTAAGCAGTGTTACAAATAGACTTTCAGAAAGGCTTTTGAGCAGAAGGAAGGAGAGTAGGCTTTCAAGAAGGCACACGACAGCACGAGTATACACCCCCCTTGTCTTCCTACGTACTTGTGCTGCACTCACAATATAAACCATGACAGTGTTCATCCTCTAATACACCAATGCTCACTCCAAATTCTACGCGCTCACTCACAGCTTCCCATGATTCTTGTGGAGGACTCCTGGAGGACACTGTGGTCTCATGCTGTGCGGCTGTGGCCACATATGTGTGCACCACATGGTTCCCCTCAGGGAAACGTCTGATTGGATGTGGGTGCCGGAGCCTGTCGCCTATCTGTGAACTCTCCTTTAATCTGGATATAGTAAGCCCAAAGGGAAAGACATATCACAAGGCCTAGGTTCACTGTTGCATTCACTATATTTCTCTCCAACTCACTCGTGCAGCTGACAAGAAAAATGCACTACAGGACTACGTTATAAACTGTAGTGATTTAGGACTCCTGAAATAATCCATATTGATCATCTTTTAATACCTGTATGTGAGCAGCTCTTTTTAATTAAAAGCAACGACGTAATTTCAGAAGTGAACCTGAAGAATGATATTTGGTATTTTGCGTTCTTTTGTCAAAAAGCAACATGAAGAATGACCAGTGTTTCAATTATAGCGATAACTCACAGTAAAGTTGTAGCTTCTCTGCGCCTCGTCCCTCACTTTCTAAGCATGTAGGAGAACCAACGGTGGCCTTCGGGGTAGTATTCTCTCATGAAAAGCCCCCCCCCCCTCTAAAAAGATAAACTAAATTATGAGTTGAAATATCATGAAGAAATTGCCAGGATACAGAAATTGGAGTAACAGCCCACAGGGTCAGGACAAAGACATTGACTCAGTGGGTATCTAGTATGGACATACTTTAGATGGCTCTCTGTCAGGATAAATGTAAAAGAAAATGTATGACAAAAGAAATACGAAGACAAGTTGGAGCCATCCATTGTTCTATAAAACACCGAAGTCTGCAACTATGGAGGGAACATGGCTTCATGAACTAAAATACGATGATTCTCTATCGCAGGTAATTATACACTAATGAAAACATACTGTAGTTATGAATATAATATTTCACTTCTGCTAAGAAGCAATCCTATATTATACACAGAGGATCTTTAAGTGAGAAATGTTAATGTTTTATTCTATATTCCCCTCTGCCTAAAGAAAGAAAATTGTGACATGGCGCTGTTAATCACCTTCCTGGACCTCATTACTGAAGTATTGAATCATTAGGAGGTTGGCAAGTGCACTGGGATGCTACTGCTGCTGCTGCTGCTGCTGCTAGGAGACTTTTCTAAGGAAGCTTCAATGCAACACAACTGTGAATTCACAATCTGAGAAGAAGGATGCAAAAATACAATTTTCAAATATTAGGAAAGAGCTTTGAATTGATGAATTAGATGTAATATTCGCTCGTGTGGTAGAGAGTAAGTGAATATGTACAACTTGTGTGCATATGAGTGTATATGTGCAACCCTATGCTCACACACACACACACACACACACACACACACACACACACACAAACACACACACACACACACACAAACACACACACACACACGCACGCACCCCTAATGGTCACAGGTGTGTCAGCCCGACTCTAGCTGACCTCTCCCTTTATGTTAGAACCTCATGTCATGCAGAGGCAGAGACAACACTTCTCAGGGCGCATCGATCTCCTCTACACCGCAGTACTCTGCTCCCGTCTCAAACACAAAGGGAATGCACCTGCCTGGAAGTGCAGCTCTGACACAAAGCCTGCAGGGAAAAGATGTCTCTGAAGCGTGTTGTGGAATTGATGCTTCCATTTCTTTAAATCCAACAAAAAAAGCAACCCAATCCAAACAGATACAGATGTTTAAATACTCATAAGTATTTATTTTTTCCAAGAAGATGACTGATGTACAAGGAGAGAAAACCTGCTCATACTGAATGGGTCTTCAGATCAAAATGTTGATATTTAGTAATAGCATTTGATGAGATCCATCCATCCATCCATTTTCTTCTGCTTATCCTGTTAAGGGTCGCGCGGGGGGGGGGGGGGGGGGGGGTTGGTGGAGCCTACACATAAAGACAGACAACCATTCACACTCACAGTCACACCTACAGTCAATTTAGAGTATCAATCAGCCTCGTCCTCTCTTGATGTCTTTGGACTGTGGGAGGAAGCTGGAGTACCAGAGAGAACCCACACAGGAACAGGGAGAACATGGAGACTCCACACAGAAAGATCCTGTGATGGAGCCGAGACTCGAACCCTGAACCTTCTTGCTGTGAGGCTACAGTGCTGACCACTGCACCACCGTGCTGCCCCTATTATTTCAAATGTGAGTATTCTATATAACTTTTGTCTGAGTACAGCAATAATATTCATCATTAGCTGCAAGAGTCTTAGAATGCAGAGTCGATATCTGTTTAAAACAGACAAACTATACACAAATAAGCTGAATTTCACACAAATGCAAAATGTAGCATTGTCATAAAGCTCCATTGTTGTCAAAAGTGATTTAAAACTCTTACGTTAGGCCACATTGTTGCACAGCAGCAGCAGCATAACATAATTCTTTATTTAGATAATCCTGGGCCTTGTGGTTTATTTTGAGTCAATCCCACACATATTCTTCTTCAATAGCTGAAAATAAACCAAAAAAGCTCACTATTTTAACTGGCTGAGTCAGTGATTAAGCATACATGGACAGCAATAATCCCACAATTGACCTTATTTTAAATGAAACAATATTTCAATTAGGGTGAATACATCAATGTATTATAAAACAGTCCATTCATGTTGTTGTTCACATGCAACAGAGCCAAGTCTGACTAATGACTGCCTGTATTATGTTACGTTCTACGCCAGTTTCTTTCTGAATTTTGGCCTGAAACTGTCAAAACTGGACTTGACTTTGTGAAACCAACAGTTCGAGTGTTGCATGTGTCGCAAAAGGCCGTGAAAACTCTTCAGCGTGTGTTTAATGTGTTAACATGTCTACCACACACCTCAGTAGTGCGGAGAAGGAATATGACCTTTTTCAGGTTAAAGTGACTGAAAAAGACTGTTTGCATGGTTGTGTCTTATAAATTGATATTATGATATTGCCATCCATGTAAGTGGAAAATGTGTGTGGTCCAAGCGTCTCAAAACAATGCATTAACATACTGTTCACATTTTATTTGACCGTAGCTGGGAGGAGCATCCAGGGAAAACAGCAAACACAGAAGGACCCCAGCTGGCCTGGACCTCGGTACTGTATGACCAGTGCAATCAGCGACCCTCTGTTCCACCCAGCTGTGAGACCTGAGCACTGTATAATTTCCTTAACGAATAAGGACATGGTCATTATAGAATTAACATTAAAATCTAGACTGCATATCTAAAAAAAAAAAACCTTCATCAGAGTTGGGGTAAACACAACAGTCCTCCTGACCTTTCTCTAACTGGACCCTCCACCTGAATAGAGCGTCCTGCTAGCAGGAGGAGGGAATGAATATGGCAAAAAGCAATGGGACCAACTTCCCCTCTCAGGCAGAGGGGGTTGTCGAACTTTTAATTACCATGGAGCAAAATTGAACTTACCTCCAATATGTGATGAGATTCTTTCCTCCAAACACCTTGTTTTTAACTCTTGTGCTCATGAGTGACTTTGTTTTTTTGCAGCAGACAAAACACCTCTGCCATTTTCTAGACTAGAGAAGGTTACATCTTATCCTAACATGCAGACCAGATTGTTACCTTCTGAATGACAACATCAAATGTCTGTCTTCTCACACGTGATTAATTATATTATTATTCTAACATTTGTGCAGATGGTGAGTAAATCCTGATGCAGACTTGCAATCGGAGGGTTTCATAACACACATCCACTCCATACCACTGTGTTTGTGATGACATGTGAACGTGGGAGTTTAGTTGGACACGATGTAGGGCCAGGATGAAGGAGGGCAGGAGGCAGGGCCGGTGAAAGGCAATTTCATAAATAAGGAAAACATCGAAGCATATTCCAGTTAAAAGAGTCCAAACAAGAAAATTCACACATCTGTCAACTGAAGGTAAATCAGAGAAAACAATCCACTGAAGATGAGAGCAAATGCAACTGAACTGATGAACTGACAACATGGGCACAACAGGGCTGTAAATAGACTCAGAGGACTAATCGATGACTGGACGATATTTGGACAGGGGCGGGCAATCACAGGATTAAAAAAAAAAAATCAGGTTGTAAAAACAGAGACGACACAAACTCCATGTAGGAAACAACCAACCAGGGGGCAGGAATCATGTGATCCTGTCAGTTTCATGTTGGCTGCAAGTTTTCTTGCATCAAACTTTTACCCGTTGCCTATATTTTCAGAAGTTTTGCCAGCATTGACAGATCCGGCCAGTAATTGAATTTTCTTTAATTTTGGAATGAGCTGCCTCATTTTCACTGAGCGTGTAACGAGATGATTCAATGAACATGATCGACCAAGAGGAGCGACAGATTTTCATTCGACATTAACATCAAGTTAGCTTTCATTCCTCATATGAAGGTCAAATTAGGCAAACTAATGTGGTAATCAAGCAAACATCATTAGCTGAATGATGACATGTAAAGTGGGATACATACGTTTATTTTCATCAATCTCTATTATCTGTGATAAATGAGCTGAATCTAGGAAAGCACAGGTATTACGGATCACTATTTTCACTGGGGAGTAGTTCAGCTGACCTGCATCACAGTGAGGTAAATGGACCAAAAGAGACAGATAAAGACAGAGACAAGGACAAAAAGCAGTTCCCGCGCTCTCACTCTCTCTCTCTCTCACACACACACACGCACCTGAAACATATGCACATGAAAGGATGAACATACATACTCACACACACACACGCACACGCACACGCACGCACACACACACACACACACACACACACACACACACACACACACACACACACACACGTTGCAGCAGTGCATCTTTTGTTTTTAAGGAACATACAGCCACAAAATCCTCCGGCAGGAATACAGACAAAAAAGTCAAACACTTGAGAAAACTTCCAACCACCAGCATCGAGACATTGCTGCGATGTTGGCTGTCAGCTGCTCAGCCTGAGTGAAGATTTATGTTCTCCTTATTAATAAAATTACAAAGACAGGCAATGAACATCATTTCTGGGACTACCTCTGTGAAATGGCCCTCTCACTGAGCTGTTTTATACCCACCCCCACCCCACCACCATCACCAGCCCGACACCTTTCTCTGTTTCAACACATTTCAAATCCAAACCCAAACGTCAATAGTCATTTCAGCCACAGACGGGGAAGAATGAGAAGAGCAAGCGCCTTTGTGTTTGTGTGTGTTTAGGTGTGGGTGGAGGCGCGATGATGGAGGGAGGGAGGGGGGTCTAGTTGTACCATGACGGACGTGCGGAACAACAAATGAGCAATGCCTCGAGCAATATCAAAGATGTCGATGGGAGGAGATTTGAATGGCGTGTCGGCGGAGATGTTGATTATTACTCATGTCAATTGTTGAGCTGATGAGTGCTCTGGGGCATCCGTCTCCCTCTCTGCTCCTGTTTTCTTGTCATATCTTAGGACTTTCAAGGTAATGAACACCTTCTTCATTCTGTTGTCTGATGTCGTTGAACAATGGGGGATGTACTTGTTTCACGCAAGCCTGGAAGTCACTGACAGAATTCAAACTGTGTCAGTGCAGGTTTACAAACACACGAGTGAACTAAGAAAACACCAGACTGTCTCATATGAGCACCTAAAAGGACCCCGTCCACGACAGCCTCTTTTCCAGAGACCAGCATTTTACATAGGGCCACATATGGAAGCAGTGTGACGAGGCACAAAGGGTGTTTTCTGTGCTGAGGGCTTTGTCTTGTCCCAGAGTTGAAAAATGTTCAACGCTGAGCTCGACACTGTCACTTCTCACCCAGTCATCTACTCACACTTGAGGATGGGGGGGGGGGGGGCAAAATGGTAAAGCAGGCAATATACAAAAGCGGGGCAGCACCAGGGTGACGTTTCTTATTGTTGACCGAATCACAGCCAGTGGTCCTCAGCCTCATATTTTCTATCTTCATGGCATGGGTTTATCTGTGGGCAAACTCACTCACCACTTCCAGGATGGTCGTCCATAGCTGGTACAATGAGGGCTCCGTTCCCACGCTGTAAGCAGACGGCTGTTGATGGTACGAGCTCCACTTCATACTCTTTTGCCAAACCTTTGTTCAGCTCAGCACAGATGAATTCACCTGTTTTGTTTTTCAGTTCCTTCAGAAATCTCTCCTTTGTATCTTTTCTTTGTTACTTAAGAAAAAAAATTTTAAACTTGGCTACTCATCTTCTCCTTGAAAAGTTTTGTTGGAAGCACAAAAAGAAACAAAAAAAAAAGATTAAATTTCGGTGTTTTGCATCTTCATAGTTAACGTTTCTTTAATTAATCGTCGGATTAACTAGTTTGAATAATTCCAGTTCAGTCTTCAGTTGTGCAGAAGATTTGTTGTCCAGCTTATTAGGAGCTTGTGACATTGCCACCATCTTTGCTGCTTCTACAAATTTTCCAAACCTCTTCGTTTAGAGCTGCTGTAAGTACATGGTTCTGGTTAAATGTTATTAAGACTTCTAATGTCAAAACATTGAAGTCAGCCATTAAACTAAAACAATAAGCTAACAAATGCTCAATTGAGCTGCGGGTAATTGCACAGTTTGATGATGATGCTCTGTGGGTTCATCACTGTCAGAGCCACATTACAGTAGTCAGTTGATCCATTTTCAACAGGAAAATGTCAAATCAACTCTATATGCCTAACCGAAGTCCTCTGGAGCATTGTAACATAAAACTGATGAGTCAGGCAGATAGGAAAATATATAATAGTAACAAACGGACAGAGAGAAGAGGAACAACGTTGGAGAACAGACTGACAACAGGCAATGATGTAACTGGTAGAATGATGGAACAATTGGTAAAACTGTACATGACCAGGTCACGACCCCCCCCCCCCCCCCCCACACACACACACGGTACTATGTGAACAGCCAGATGGTCAAAAATTCTGGGAAAGCTTCAGACTTGAAGGAAGAAACAGAGAAATAGAGAGATGCAGAGAAAGACAGTGTTGAGAATGGGGCAGGTGGAAAGAAAACACACAGACACACACAGACACAGACACAGACACACAGACACACACACACACACACACACACACACACGCACACACACGCACAGAGCCAGGAATGAGCCTGGGCAGCAGATAAGATTCCTGGGTGGCTTTGTCATGGGCATCGGTCTGCAGAGCACAGCAGCCTGGGGCAGAGGGAGGAGTAGGGGGAGGTGGCAGGAGGGGAGGGGGGGAGACGGGGATGGTGTTATCAAACTGGTGCAGGGGTTGGGTTGGGCGAATGGGCAGTCTGGGAATAACACTTCCACTGCTGCCCGCCATGTGCTTCAACTGCAGTGGTGAAAAGGAGAGAGGGAAGACAGGGCTCTGAAAAATAAAGAGCCCTGGAAAAAAAGGGTGTTGGTGTGTGAGTTAGCAGGTGTGTACATGTCTGTGACTGATACTGTCTGCATGACTGAGGGACACAATGTTCATTTATCACTACAGTCAGTTTAAGAGCGAGTGCGTCTGACAGAGAGAGAGAGGGAAGAGAAAAGCAGACAGAGAGAGACAAAGCGAGGAGGTAAATTCTTTGATGACGATGTGTATAAAATAATATCCAGAAGGCTGAATCAGGTTTATTTAAAACTGAAAAGAGCTCGGTGAAGCAAATATACATGTGTATATAGATACTCTCTCTGCGTTCTCTTCTCTGTTTTTTGTCTTTGAGGGCTGAATAAGTCTCTCCCAGCATGCAGTGCAACATTTCTTTGACAAATTAATGGAAAAACCTGAATAAGTGAGCAAAGATATAGGACAATGGGCTAATTCAGCAAAGTGGCATGAAATATTCTTATATCTTATGAAAAGTTATGCGCAATTATTTACGCGTAATGAAATGTCCAGTAACACAAAGGTTCAGAGTACCTGTGAAAGGGTAGCCAGAGGCTATAGTGCTGGGCAGAGTAAACCTCAACACCTTCAGGCCAGTGGAGGCTTGTGTTTTCCTACACCAAGCAGGAAGTCCCCACAAACTCCTTCAATGAGAACCTGAAGCTAAACACCTGTTGTCCTGAGAAGAAAATTCTTCTCAGTGGAACATGCAACATTGTGACATGGTTTTGACGTCACTGTGGTCCAGGTTTCGGCACAGGAAGTTACATGTTTGTACCTGAAAGGATACACATTGCTGTGTTCACTGAACAACTTTTTTTTTATCCTCTTTGCACCTCTTGCATCTAGAATACCTAGAAGTGTGCCTTTGAGGGAACGTTCTTCAAAAGCGTACGGAGATGTGCTCGTCTCTTACCTCCATTTTTTAATGAGCGTGCTTTGGGTTAAATAAAAATGTCCCGATGTCTCTCGAAAACACACGGTTTAGCCATCAGAAACACAACTTTCCCGACGACTCGCTCTATCTCTTAGCTCAAGATTACATGGATTATATAGATATTTACATTATCCTTCTGTTTTTTGAGATATAACTGAACAGTTGAGAGCAACCAGCCCCGCTGAAGGGCTCACTCAATTTTGCGACGAGTAAGAAAATGGCATGAATCACATGTTGCTTTTACAGTAGACAGCAGTCGCCACCACTGCTGGGAGCACTGGGTCACCCAGTGGATCGCTTCTTCTGCCCATTCTTTTTCCTTTCGTGTACGTTAGAACATGGAAGAGGGACAGCGTCTCGCGTGCCGTCCCTGCCTACTGCTGGTCAGCTGGGATATTATGGTGGCTCTGTCCCACCCACTTTGTCTCTGATTTACAGAAGCAGCGTACCCACACTGGATATTTCTCACGACACAAAACAGAAGGGACAGCTTGTGAGTGGTACATACAATCTTAAACTGAATTTGACAAAAAAAAACAAAACAAAACATTTACATTAGACACACAATAAAGAAGACACATGTCTGCTTTTAATCTCCTAATCTTCTTGTCTCTTTCATGTATAATTTGTGTGTATTTTGTTGATAAATCTAAATATTTATATACTGTATATGCATGAGAATTATTTAAGGATGCAGACAGGCTCGGTAGGAACCTATTCGTTTAATCTATCCCCCCCACCCCCCACCCCCCACGTCTCAATCTAGCAGTGATAAAGGAGCGCCTCCTCTGCCAGACACATGCCCAATTACAAATTAGCCAGTTTGTCGGGGGGGAAATCGTAATCAGGCTTCAAGAGGTGGAGGCCCTTGAAGATTAATTGGAAATGGGCCCCCACTAAATGTCAATGGCAATCAAGGGTTTGTACAGCTCTGATTGACTCTATACACAGACCCCTCTACCCAGGATAACCTTTCTCCTACCGTGACATTGCTGGCACCACTCCCTCACCCTCTCCATCTTCACTGAAAGGGAGAGGGGACAGGCACAAAAGAGGCAAGGAAAAATGGAGCTGCGAGACAGCGGTGGAATACCAAAGGGGAAAAGAAAAGAGGAGCGTCTGACATTTTCCAGCCTCCTGATGTGTTCATGTTTAGGAGCTTTGGTTATGATTTCAAAGGGTGCTATGCAGATGCTTTAACACCAACAGAAGCAATTTTCGTCAGTAGCGCTAGAGCCCATGTTAAAGTCATCATAAAAGCCATTTTATTTTCTCTCTAATAGCCCTTAAGGTTGCAAGTGTTGTCTTTGTATTTTCAGCTTTTTCCGTTGTACGTATTTCAATCACCTGTGTTTTGCTTGTTAAATGATTGATGAAGTCGCTTAATACCTCATTATCCGTATTAAACAGATGAAACCCAAATAGTCATTTCATTGCGGTGTGCTACCCTGAAGTGGCCATCTAGAGGAAAAAATGACCAGAATAACTATCTTGTTCTCACGTTTGTTGAGAACAAAAGACCAGAAACAAAAGCTGTAACCTTTATAAAGGACTTAAATAAGCTTTTATTTATCATTATCGATATTCGACATGAATAATAATGTGAATGACAACAGGTTTAGAGTAGGGATGATATGTGGACAGCACCAGAGAGAGAGAGAGAGAGGGAGGGAGAGAGTGTCGCTGTTTATTCCAGGATATGCGTTGAGGACACCTTTGGCCTGGCACGGAGCCCGAGGGTGTTTGTAAGATACACAGCCTGTCAGGGAGAGTGGCACCGGACTGCTGGGCTGGATGGCGTCCGCGCTGTGAGCGGTGGTGAGCCTCAACAGGCAGTACATAAGTGATTTCAGCATCGAGAGGGTGATCCCACGCGATCCCATTGACATCAAAGGTACACTCGTAGTACCCTCCGTCCTCACGTTATAGGAAATAATAGTAATAATCATATATTAATACATGTTGTATCCTGTGTTTTTGACCATGAAAAAGTATGCTCACAAGCTCGGGCAGAAGCTGGTCTGCTGTGTCGCTCTCCTTACAAACACAAAAATATAATTGCGGTATTTGTCAGGCAGTCAACTTCATGTATTCATGAAATGTAAGGTGTTAAAAAGCCGTAATGATGATCAGGACAGATGTTGAGAAAAAAAATATACAAAGAAAGTGCAGCTGTTTTAGGAAGGGGACATGTTTGTCCTGTGAAAGTACAGTCTTAATTTGTTAATTGGCTTTAACACCACTTACTTCTCCCCAATGTAATAGCATCACGCTCGTATTCATCAAATTACAACCACATTGTTTGAAGGAACTTTTTAGAGAGTTGTCCGTGACATCTTAGGAGATTCTTGTCAGTATTGGATTCCAGGGAAGAATTGTCTTCCCTGTCAAAGCCTTCATGCTTTAGGTTTTTCACCTGCAAAGAGCCACAGCGACAGCGAATCGAAGCGTGACAGGTCAGCCTGTGTTGGATGGCATCCCGCCACTCCTGCTAAAGCTTTACTGTAGTGACAAATGCTGTCAATATATTGACTGGATGTCAAAAACTTGGAAAACACGATTTTCTTACACAACCAAGCCGTTGCACATAATCTCTAACAGTGCGTTCGACTCCAGTGCTTCCTCCCGTCTCCTCGTACGCCTGCAAATTTCTTTAACCGATGCAGAAAACACCCGCTTTAGACGATTAGATGCCTCCACTGACAGGAGGAGCGAATTCAACTGAGCATTGAAGCAAGATAATAAATGAGGAGGGAGTGACAGAGGAGGAGACTGAGAGTTGCGTCAATTATCTCATCGATACTGGCAGTTCATCAAGCCATACAAACATTCGTTGTCACTAAACAAGAATTTAGGTCTAGCAGGCAAAAGGACAGCATTCAGTCCCATTGTTCATCTGCTTTCGTCAATCTGTTGTGAAGCATGTATTTAAAGACAGATATTATAATCACCCAACCTTCAGCCTCTTGACAAAGTATACTACTGCAGTGTCTTACTCTATGCTATTGTACAGATCCAACCATTCCAAACTGGGTTTCATGTCCCCCCAGGGATACACACAGTCACAGCGACTATAAAAAACATACTATCTATGAGTCGATGTGTACCATTTAGTATCCTCTCAAATAATCCATCAAAAAAGTTTTATTTTTCTCACACTTGCATCTTTAAGTCCTGTGATGCACTCTAACCCTGATCCATCTCATTCCAAGGCAGTATGAGCCAAGCAGAGGCAGAGCAGAGCCATGGGTGGGTCTCAAGGGGGTGCACAGCCATTGGGGCTATGACAGTTTCCTCCTGGGTCAGAGCTATAAGGCTGTTTAGCGCCCACATATGTTTCCTCACTTGCTGAAATGTGGATAAATGCATGAAACAATTTCACCCCACACCCACGGGAGCAGCAGAAACTATCAGGGGTGATGCTACGCAGCCACAGTAGTGTGACTACAAGAGCTAGCTTTAAAGTTAGCAGTGCCAGGAGGTGCTCAGCCGGACGCTGAATGTTGCAGGGGGTACAGGACTTAAAAAGTTGGGGAACTGCTGATCTCGATCATAACATTGTCACATTGTCATATCCTGAGAAGCCCCATCCTTGTTGATGATCCTTGACTGGGGAAAGAGAAAAAAAACAAATGAAGCTGAACAAAAAAATTGCATTGTGTTTTTTTGCGTTGAAAATCTAAAAATCAAAGGTTCTTTTGAGGACAGACCTTGTTTCAGCCTTCGCCTTTATTTCAAAAAAGCATGTTCAATCTTTTGCTTAGCTTTTGAGCTAATTGAAATTGGTTAAATTCAGAAAGTTCAGGCTGACCTGGATCTTTAGTCTCACAAGATACAATAGAGTACCGTGAAAAGCTTTTTCATGAATATCAGGGTCACAAATCATTACGATAATTGAGATAAAAACACGGAGAGCCGATGATCGCGCAGCTCCATAAAGGAAGTGTACTGTATGAAATAAAAACACAAAAGAGTCAAGAGGTATCTGTGTGTAGAACTTCAAAATACTTTGTACAAAATGTGTCAGACTGACAAAGATTGGTAATATGATTTATGGAGACAGGACACACAGATGGACAGTATCTTTGCCACCAATTTAGAGGACTGTGAATGTCAGGGCAGCGGAGCTTTTGAAAGGATGTTAATTTGCTCTGTGGTTGCCTGTCAGCTTCAGCAGTGTTGTTTCCTCTAGGTTTAATGACGAGAATAAAAAAAGGGGGGGGGGGGCCTGAACTGAACTTTTGGACGACAGATAATAAGAGTCCCTCTCATCATCTTGATATGTGCAGGACATAGTCCAAAAGGCAGATGGTAAACAAATATTAAACCTTGTTCTTTTGATATTCTGGATGGGCCTTCACCGTCAGATTTGCGAGACAGCGCCAGCGACATCTGCATTTTAGAAACGCTGCCAGATATATTACAGGGGGGAACTGGAGCAGAACAGCTCTCTGGCGATGCACCATGGACATTATGCAAATACCATATGAGAACATATTAGCTAGTCTATCGGCTACCCTCAGAGATGCCTCCACCAAATTGTCTCAGAAGTCGGTGTGAGCTCCCACTGAGCTGAGGAATGGATGAATTTAAATCAGCATGACGGAGCAGTCTTTCTGACATTTTGCTCTCCCGCTTTGTAAATGTTTAAGTCCCTTGTTCCAAACAACATCAACTCAGTATATCTCTTAATTTGTGTCATGCAGCAATCATGAACACAAACCACATCCTTGATCATCACAAATATGCCTGGGTGACAATGCATTCAGTCTGAAAAAGCCATAGCCGTTCATTGGAACACATTTGGTGTAATGTGCCATAACACTTGGCGTGCACATCTTTAACAGAGCATTTGAGAACAAGTCAGAATGGGAGCAGCAACAGTGTTGACGATGGCATATATTCCCTGTAATAGCCTGGATGTTTGTTTTTAAAGAGGCTGTAGCACTGCATGCCATTATAGGTCTAATGATGTACGATTGTCATCTCACACATTGCAGAGTTAATTGGGCCGCTGTGATCATACCTAATGGCTTTACCAGGGAATTATTGACACGATGATGAGGCCGACATGCTACAGGTAGGTGAATAAATAAATAAGTGAGCCCCCACCACCTCCACCCCTTTCTCCCCCGACACGGAGCTCGTCAATCTTGGCAACTGCCTCTGAAGCACCCCAGTCAGTTAACATTTTAGAAAATGGCTGCCCATTAATAATAAAGGCATATTAACATAAGTTAATTCTGCTGCGGTGTGGGACTCGGTGGAACAGTTATTAAAGTCCAATTTGGCCCCATTAATAATGCATCCACCTTTGACTTTCTGATATCCAGATTATGTGGTATTACTGTGGCTATACATTATTTATTAACCACTTTCAATCGGGGACCTTGATGACTTCTAATTGGTAGATGGTGGTGCCATTAAGTTATCCCTGATGAGACTTGTCAATCAAGATGCATTTTCTCGACCTCAGTGCCCAACAGACTACACACACACATTCACACACAGCCAGGTGCCAACAGTGCCACAGTGTGGGACAGGGCCACAGCGCCCCACTTCACAACCCTGCCGAGACACAAAGGTCTGACTCCTGTCTATCATGGCCATTTGAAGTGTTGCAGAGGGGGAGGCTAAACGGCATGAGGCCCGCTGTTAGAGAGGCCTGGCTTTAAAAGTTAATGGCTCCTGTACTATGCTGAATGACACTGGAAGGGTGAGCGATTGTCATGCCTCTATCCTCTGGGGGCCCTTTGTCAGTCAGTCTCACAGAGAGACATAGGGTGGCACACGCGCAATCATACAGATGAAGTATACGTAAAAAAAAAACAACCCATCTACACACCAGTAAGCACACATATACTTAAACGTATGCAAACATTCGTCTGAGAAAGAAGAAGGTGTTCATCTCGCAAGGCAGTAACTTTTCTGATGACACATAACGTGCTGTACATGACATGAGACAAGGACAACATCCTGCTCCACTTCAGGCTATTACAATCAGGCTGAGGAGCATGTCATTCTTTAAAGCATGTTGAGATTTTATTGCATGCAGATCACTCCAAACTAATTTCAAAGTGAATGACAATCACTTGCCGAGGAAGGTTTCCTGCTGCACAGAAACGGCTGAGCAACAATTTGTGCACAGCAGAGAAAAATAGAAAAAAAGAATGTGAATAGATGTGATTGTGATTCTGCTCCCCTGAGCAAGAAATGGAATCATGATAGAAAAAGGAGGAAGTGAGATTTCTAGCTAAATACGGTGGGATTGGGTACACATTGAACAAAAACGCGGCTACATTCACAGGTGTAGGCTGCTGCACACAACCTTAAAGCTAAAGAACTGTTTATATTTTAGCACAAACGGATACAATCCTTAGGATCCTGGCTGGGCTTTATTAATTGATATTTAATCTAAGGTAATCTTAGATCCGTGGGGGGGAGATTATCTGGCACAAAAAAGTGTTGAATCTGGCAAGCGCTACATCCCAAGAGCAGCAGTAGCAGCAGCTGTGTGACTCAGGGATATTCAGCAGCTCTGTTAACTAGGAGGGATTCGGTGTACTCAGAGTGGAGGTTTATTGCCACCTGGATCACTTTATCAGACTGTTTTCGAGTTTGTTACCAGCTCAGGTAATGACCATCTGCGTACCATGTAATATATGCAGTCATGAGGGTATAGATTCTCAATAACTGGCGGGAAGTTCCTGACAAATTATAAGGATTTAAAGAGGATGTAATGATGAATAGGGATGAGTTTGAGGACAATCTGTACCGTTAACTCCAAGAATTGTTATATGTCTCAAAGCCTCCTTTATTAATGCATTCAAGGCATATTTGTCTATTATT
Organism: Aulostomus chinensis; assembly: GCF_037954235.1. NCBI lineage: Eukaryota > Metazoa > Chordata > Actinopteri > Syngnathiformes > Aulostomidae > Aulostomus > Aulostomus chinensis. Next base: position 12,936,377 of record NC_141322.1, read on the forward strand.
ACTAATTAAACTAAACAAATATGTTGTCAGTGTCAATACAACGCAAAAGGAAGAGGAGTTACGTAAGTTATTAAAAAATGTTCAAATGTTCAAGAAATACTAAAACCTGTGTAGCCCCACTGTTTTTCTCCACATTGATATTTGATCTTAAATCAAATTAAAAAAAAATGTCTTATTGATCCCAGGTTCACATGATGCTAGGCAGAGTTTCGACACTGTATTCTGACAGAAAAATTCTACATTGGTTAGAAATCGATAAGGTAATCTATAGTGAATCTGTCCGATAAACAACATCGACCTCGAAAATATCATCTTTTTTATAATTATAGGTGGAGTTTATGCCTGAAAAACACCAGGTCCAAATGGGCACTGCAAGATTTTAAAGCTGCTTCACTGGATCGGTTTGTTTTGCTCGTCCGGTGGCACGAATGGAGGCGGTTCGATAGCATTCACTTTAAATTTAAACACCCGGATAACTGCGTCACCACCTGATGAAGAATGCAAATTAGACCCGTCACAAAAAAAATCGAGATCCACTGGCCAAGACACAAAGACGGTTCTCTCCTTTTTTTGTGGCGGTGCAATTTTCCTCTGTGGTGAGTGGAGCTGCTCCAATTGATTCTTGTGATTAAACTGTGACTGTTAACACAGCACAATCAGATCTGGTGGATTTCAGCTTCAACGTATACTGCCGATTAACTGTTGAAGATTGAAAAAGGTTATAGATCACCTAAAATATAACAATATTCATATTTACTGTCATATACGTCTAGTAGTTGTGATCGTATGTTATTACACCAGGTAATCATATGGATGTAGCAACACCAGTGTTGTAGCTATTAAAAGACTTCTGTCACATTTATGATGCTCTTATGATTTCCATATATGTTTAATATGATTAATGACCATTTTTCATGTTTAATTAATCATGGACTAATATTTGTTGTGGTCTCGATGGCTACATTATTATAAAATGTTAGCATTAATATTAATGTCCACTGAATATTCATGTCCATCCTCAGCCATCAGTATGCCTGCGAGGCGCCACTGGAAGGCCAACACTTATAATTGGCAATCTTTCCCTGTTGGTTGACAGTACAGAAGAGTCATTTCCTTGCATTCAAATCTTCGAGTCGCAAAAGCCGGCTTGTCAACTTTCCACTTCATTACAGGTCAAGCAATAGACTCATTTCTCTCAGGCGCGTCGCTCCCATAATTGTTTTCTACCTCTCCTTTCATAGCCAATTTCCATGTGCTTCCTTGCCGAGTGTAAAAGAGACAGAGAAAGGAAAGAGGAAAATGCTCCCGCTTTTCACTTCCACTCACTGTCCATTAACAGCTTGACACATGGAACGCAAAAAGTAATAAGAATTTTGTTCCCCTTTCTGTAGCATTTGCTTTGAGGCATACGATACAGTATGTTGAACTGAGCCGAGAATTCGATAGGAAATATGGTGTCGAACAGACAAGAATGGGATGAAAGCAGGCACAGGAGAAGATAGAGGATGCACGGTGCAATGAGTTGATAAAATAGGAAGCCATGTGTGATGGGGTTCATGAAAGTGTTCCGTGTATAAAATAGGCCAGTGGACTCTTACGCTGAACGGAAATCGTCGAAGAAAAAAAAATGATGCGTCTTTGATGGTTACGGTGAATATATAATAAATAACCTGTTACAGGCTGATGGGAAATAAACGTTAAGGTAAAGTGTCGGCGTCAGCAACAAAAGACTTGAAAACATTTCATTTCAATAAATGACAAGAATATTCTTAAAATATCAAGAAAATACAAATGATAAGTGGCCCATTCACTTCTGTGAGATGCTAATGTTACCTGGATATAAGTGAAGCCATTGTTCAATTCTCTGATTTGACCTCGCAACAAACTTACCCTCACTTTTAAATGACGACAGCGGTCAAAGGAATCCGTATCATAGATCCATTTCTACTGATGAATCTATCTCGTTAAATGCATATTGAAAAGGGGGAGAAGACATTTGATATTTGAAAAATGAAAAACTGAAATCCTTCTAATAATGTGCATGTGATAAGTCCATCAGCGCTCTAAACTATTTCATTAACACCAGTAAGGTTGCAACAAAGTGAGATACTCTGATAAGTCTGACAGTTGTTTCATTAAAGGTCACTGTATCACAGTAGCACGTAGTTATGGTTATCATCAATTAAAATGAGGTTTTTTAGGAATTGAAATGTTCTTTTTCCGACTGAGAATGTTTAAAAACCCCCCACTTTGAAACTAAATGTTCAGGAGGAAATGAGACGTGTGTGTGTGTGTGTGTGTGTGTGTGTGTGTGTGTGTGTGTGTGTGTGTGTGCAGGTGGCTTTCTGTGTCCAGTTACAGTTTTATCTGCCTCAGCAACAGATTTGGCCTGCAGGCTTGATGTTTTCAAGTCTTCCGTGTCATTCTTGTTAATGCAATATCTCAGGAACGCCTTGAGGGACTTCCTTCAAATTTAGCCCAAACACTCCTCAAGGACTGAAAGGATGAGCTGAAAAGATCTCGGAGGTCAAAGTGAAGGGTCAAGGTCACTGCCACCTCACACGAACACGATCTCTCTGTATCTCATTGATGAAATTTCTTCTGATTAAGCACAGATGTCACTGGGACTTGAGGATGAACTGAGAAACGTTCAGTGTCACTGCAAGAGGACCAAATCACAGGACCGCACCGCACCATGTGATGTTTTCTAGTTTTCAGTCCCTACAAGGAACTGTACGTTGGTGTTGATACACTTCTGTATCTTTGTAATTACATTAGTGTTATTCTTCTGTCGGAACAGATCCATCTGATCAGATCAGATGTGCTTCAAAAAGGATGTATAGTCTATTTTGTTCATTATTCAGCCTCATGAACCATCACATCTGTCAAAATTCCCACCAGGTCAGCTTGTTCCAGCTCCAGATGACCGTCACCTATACGTCCACCTTCCCCTTCACTCAGGCGCAGTGTGCGGACTGTTTCGTGGTCGCGTCTGGCGTCCTCTGACTCTGGTGACTGTTTGAATCGAGTGGACGTGTGTGACGCTACAACACTCATTTTTACGGCAACCCTCGGCTACAATACCAAGATGATGCGTAACAACTCACAGGTGCAGCAGGAGAGCAAACCTGGATGCATTTGCTGGCTTGACAGTTATAATATGGCGAGGGATACAATTAGAAGAAAAAGAGAGTGGGAAAACATAAAACCTGGGTTTTCTTTTGAGGGAGAGTTTTGAGAGGATACTGCAGATGTTACTTTTTTAGGCACACACTCATGGCCTCGGTAGAAGTGGGATATCTCCAGTTCGCTATACTTCAACTGCAAACCTACAACACCGTTGACCTAAACAAAGGAAAACCACCAACATGCTGCAAGCAGGGTGACACTCACGTAGAAAGAGCATCAAGTTTTCCTGACAAATTATTAAAATACTAGAAATGCCAAAAGCAAACAATTAATATCTTTCAGTAATGGATTGAAAATAAGACAAATGGACAGTAATAGTCGATGGGATTGCATAAAATGTAGAAGAATAAAAATTCAACATGCCCCCTGGCTTGTACAGACATTTATTTAAAAAAAAAAAATACCATGACCAGAATGAATGTGACATAAAAATGAATCATTATAAATGCTTGTAAGGAGCAGCTAAAATAAGCTTAAATTAAACTGAATTGAATGTTAGTTGCTCATTGACTAGAAAACCCTCCATTATTAAATTTTTCATCGTTTTCATTGTCGTACAACTTATGAGAGAAGCTGACTTATTTTGAATAGTTCCTTGTGAATTTTGTCTTCTTTCAGTTGGAGTCCACAGACCTAGGAGCTACTTTTAGTATTGTCTTCGTCGAGTTACTAAAAAAAAAAAGAAAAAAAAAAAAGTTCATACTGACACAACTCTGTTTCTCCTAATTTGGCCAGTTGGGAGCTACTTTTAGCCTCAGGATGTTCAGTGAATATGGCTGCAGATATTTACAGTAGCTTCACACAGCCAAGACAGCCACAGGGCAACGTGTCCTCCAGGCACGGCTTCAGTTTTAAAACCCCTGTGAAAGAAATACAGCCATTAGCCAAGCGATGCTCAACATTTATGAGAATTTCATGACATAACTCCACAAGAATAGCTGTTCGGCATCAGGGGATACAACACCAGCACCAACTTTTTTTCTTTAAATTTCAAAAATCTGAGATTGCTGCTACGTTCTTCACAGAGGCGCAACCAAGATAACTCTTGGTTTCATTCATACATCCGTCTATAAAAATAGTTAAAAAAAACAGCCAGAAACACTCAGCGTAAAATGGGCATTCACTTGAAACTTGTTCACAAAGACAAACATGAGCAGCAATAGGATTCAGCTGTTCTTTTCTTCAGAGCTTTGTGCAACCCAAGCACAGTGGTTGTTTTTAACAGGAACCCAAGAGCCTAAACTCTGATCGTTATGGTTTTGTGCCATGATTGTGCCTGTGATTTTTGTCTTGACGTCATTTGACTGCAAACACACGCGTACAGTTTTTCACTGCCCGTGAATATCATACAGCAGCTGTTATGGTAAATCTGTGAAAAAGAATCATCCAAAAGTCGATGCTTGTCCTCATCCAGGTTTATTTCCATAATATTCACAAGCTGTGTCTGTTAGAAAGGGCAGAGTACAGCGACAGCAAAAATAAAAAAGAAGAAGGAAAAAAACACTGATAGCATAATTCCTGGTCAACACAAGTACAGTTGACATCATTGGCACCAACAATGATGACGGTCCCTTCCTTCCCTGACATCAGATGAGCCTGATACAGCTCTTCCAACAGGCCCCCGTGACCCTCATTGGAAGGTTTGAATTAGGCGACGACATCACGCATACACTCGCCATGTCCTCACCCAACCCATGACTGATACACAATACTTCACATCAATCCAGACAAGATATGAAATGCATTACAACATGACACAAAATGACACATCAATGAATGGAAAAATGGAAACTAATGAAAGGAACACAGTGGTACGTTATGCATAGTGAAAAAGAGACATTTCCATCACAGCAGTCTTGTATTATTCCATGTCTCCTGCGTCTGCCTTTATGAATTGTCATCCATCTGAAGTTACATGCTGTAATAATCGTGCCCCCTCGCCACAGAAAATCCTCCTTCTTTCACACTCCTCCTCTGTGTCCCCATTTCTTAAAACCGTCTGTCAGCGCCAAGCAAAGACTAGTTTCCTTTGTGTCACTTTACACACTGTATGATAATTCACCAATTTAGCCTCATTTGCATGAACGTTCACCACCTTCCAAACAGTCCGAAGGATTGGCAGAGGTGTTGTCTACGCTGGGAAGCGGCACCTTTTTATTGGTAATGTAATGTAATGTTTTTAAACCTTTTGGTTAGTTGAACAGCCGCACGGTGGTGCAGTGGTCAGCACTGTCGCCTCACAGCAAGAAGGTTCCGGGTTCGAGCTGCTGCTCCAGTGCGGGATCTTTCTGTGTGGAGTCTCCATGTTCTCCCTGTTCCTGATCCTCCTCCTTTGATACTCTAAATTGACCGTAGGTGTGACTGTGAGTGTGAATGGTTGTCTGTCTCTATGTGTTGGCCCTGAGATGGACTGGTGACCTGTCCAGGGTGAACCCCGCCTCTCACCCAAAGGCTGCTGGGATAGGCTGCAGCCCCCCCCCCCAACCCTTAACAGGATAACCAGAAGAAAATGGATGGATTGCTAGTTAAACTTAACAATGAATGTAATTACATTGGCAAATATCAAGGGTAGAGATGAGTCAGAATCTGAATCTGAAATTCTAAAATACTTCTATTATTATCAGAAAAGTAGGCCATATTTAACAGTTTTTTTTGCAGACTAATGACGCAGCAGCGGGGTCATGGAGGAGTCAGGAACTCTATTGAGAATTGTTCTTTATAAGATAAACTTTCTCATTTTCGAGCTATTAAAGTTAAACAGTACACCAGAATATTGCTCTAAACACCAGAGAAGTTAGAGATGCAAACTGAATTTTAATTCACATCCCAACATGCTAAAAACAGTATATCTTTTTATTCCTATCGCCTATCCTTAATCATCTGTTGTTACTCTTATTGTTTAATGCTCATATTCTAGTTCTGTAGCATGTTATATTTTAAATCTGTAGCCATTTGGAATTTGTTCCAGTGTGGAGTGCACTACAATATATTATATTATTATTATTGTTATTGTTATTATTACTGATTCCAGTACTTCTTTTGAGCTTCCTGGTTGTATATCAGCTTAATATGATATTACAGACACACACTGAGTGACTGCAATGATTTGTCATTGTTGTCGATGTTGTAGTTTGAAAGAGCGATTCGTACATCTCATCTCTCATTGTCTGGCTTGGTATGAATGCAGCACATGCATCTATCATGGTAGCAGGCGGGCAGCAGGAGACGCACTGACCGGAGTGAGTAGGAGTGTGCACTGACGAGCAGAATAGGAAAGTTTTAATACTTTTAAAATTTGTCCGAAATGATTTGTTCATTTTTTACCTTTCGGATATGACACCTGTAATCAAAAGCAGACCAGAGAGTGACCATATATTCAGTGGGTATTAAATGGATACTCTTATATTGTTGCATTCTTTTCTGCATGTATACTGTTGCTCCCCTCCCATCCACCACGGATTCTTTCGTTTCTCCTTGTCACGGTCACCACAAACTCACTCACGTGAAGAATGTGCTCTCAACTTCCTCTAAAATAAAGGAGCGCTGAGATGACTTCTTTTATGATTTGGTGATTTATAAATAAAAGTAAATTTTATTGACCTGAATAGTTTGAACACAACAACTGCAGATAAATCTACAGTTCTGCAAAATTACCAGCGATAAAAATGAAGAGGAAGGCTCAATGTGTGAGACCTTTTAATAGAATACATAACTGCATCATGACTTGGAGGTAGCGTGGATGTCTAGCAACTTAAGGGTCGCTGGTTCGATTCCCACTTCCCTTGGTGACATGTCCAAGTATCCTTGAGCAAGATACTGAGCCCCTAAGTGCTCCTGATGGCCCTGCGATGGACTGGCGACTCGTCCAGGTGAACCCTGCCTCTCACCCGATGTCAGCTGGGATAGGCTCCAGCCCCCGTGACCCTTAACAGATGAGCGGTATAGAAAATGGATGGATGAATGGATGGATGGAGCTGCAGCACATTTCCACTCAATTTTAATGGGAATTGTATTCATTAATGTGATATATTTTTAGGCAGTTTTTTTGTTTTTCAGCTATGAGGGCTCATGGTTGGTACCAGTTCCACCAGGGAGTGACGTCAACACTTTTGGTTTCTGATGTGCTATAGTGTGTGAGTGTGTGTGTGTGTGTGTGTGTGTGTGTGTGTGTGTGTGTGTGTGTGTGTTTCCATCTGATGAATGGGCATGTGGCTGATACACTAATTGTACCCTTTCATTTATAATTAATGGTCTTTTTGCAAAAACTGAACAATGCAAGTGTAAAAAAGAACACAACATTTAATTCAAACCTGCCCTGTGTGAACAAAGTCATGGGACCTTATGACAAGCACATTAAATGAGCTGCATTTTAGATTGAAGATTGTTCATTTGGTCAGATTTGACCGTAATACAACTGGAGGAGTAATGGTGTTCCTTAAATTGAAGTCGCTCACATCTATCAACATTACATGGCCTGCTGAAAACGGTGTGTCAAACCCATTGTTACCCCGAACTGATGCCCATGGAGATTGACCACAATTACACAAAGTAAAGAGCTGACAAGCTGAAAAGTAATGGGAGCCAACCTTACACTGGATTGCATCAGCAGCAGAGAATCACCTGCAACAGGCTTCTTAAACAACTTTGGCTTTGGCTGCATGACATTGAAGGTTTATTCTCTATCTTTTGCATAAAAAAGCAGTCTGGTATTTACTTACAGTATCAAAGCTACATTCTAATTTGTGCTCTTTTCTTCCTCAAGGAATTAATTTAACTTGTATATTTTATCATTTGCAGACATGTGTGAGTGTCCTTTATTGCACTTACCTGCTGTTTTGCTTAACTTGCAACAAACTAATGTTTATCAAACAAGTGATGGAAGCTTTTCATTTTCCATTTCAGCAGACCACAAGGCTGTTTTTCTGTCTGGATCGCGGCGAGACCTTCACAAGGCCAAGCTTTTAATTGCTTCTTTGCAGGGGGCTTGTCTTGACAGCGCCTCACATCCTTTCTTCCACGGGAAAGAGAGAGAAATCTTCGAAACAGTAGCAAAAAGGATTTCTGCCTACGCTTGATCTCCCCTGTGGAGTTTGTCAAACAAAAGAAGATCCTTTAATTTGGTCACAACAGGGGCCTTCCACTATAGGTGGTGCACGCGTGCACGCGGACACACACACACACACACACACACATATATTCTGGTAAGAAAAGTCAGTTCTCTCCCTAATGTCCCAGATGACTTGTCATGACCCCACGAGTTCAGTTTTGAACATGACTATGAATATCTTCTGGTCAGCATCTCAGTTTCATTTTAATGATCTGACTCACAAAAGCAAAAACATGATCTATTTTCTACACATGTAATGATGAGCCGAGTATTCCACCGAGCTCGGTTGTAGCGTTTAATGTTGTTTCTTCTCCAGTTGGACTCCCACCTGCACCGCGGTCTTCAGTAAGTCTCCATGGGAACTGGCACACAGGAAATTGTTTCTTATAAGCAGAGCACCTAAGGTGACAGGGGCTTCAGATCTCAGAAAAAATGCTCTAAGTAGTTCTGACTGATACAAGGGCTGTTGACAATCTGCGTGGTCTCGGTGATGCAATAATAAGAGACACACAGTAGAAGTGCCAGTTTTACCATGAAACTGATGAGCATGAATCTGCCCACGTTCAGCACATGTGGCTCTTCTTTGTTTGTTTCTGAAGACCCTTGTTAGTTTTGGCATCTCGGGAGAGAAGCAGGATCGTTTCATACGTCGATGCATAAGCCAACCTGGTGTGCGACGGAACTGCAGTACACATAAATACATATTTGATTCCAGATTCCTGTTCACCCCATCCAACATTTCATTACAGTGACACTGAAATTATTATGGCAAATGAGTTTTTAATCAATTAAGAACAGCATGTGGCGGCACAATGCTCATGTATTCAAATGCATGCATATATTTATATTACGTAGGGGTGTGCATAAGTGCATTTTCCATCAAGCCTTCCAGGTTCTCAGTTATTATTGTGGGTTCCCACTAGAGTAGCTTTGCATGATTCACAGTTCAGAAAAATCCGTACAGTATTTATGGCCCTGTATGCACCCCCTCAGTTCATCCTCTGTCTATAACGAGGTGCTATAGCTTCTGTCTCTGCAGGCACCTCCTCCATAAAAGCCAACTTTTGTCTGATTGGCCGGCTTCCAGAAGCCTGCTGAGGGGCAGCTTCCCTGAAGTTGTGGGCAAGCTGTGCCTGGAGTCGATGAACGTATAAAAACATGCATGATGACCTGGTGTAGGCTTGACATAAAAGCAAAGCATTAAACCAGAGATTATTTGAGGCGTTATATGAGTTGTTGTTGTTGTTGTTTTTAATTTTACATCTGTGTGTATTTCATTGTTGAAACAGTATTAACATGCAAGGAACATATCAGTAGGACTTAGACGATGATATGTAAAGCTTGTTTTGATTCAGTTCATGCTAGTGATCACAATTTGCACTATTAGCGATTATAGTTGCACCACCGATGTTTCCATTTTACCTGCAGAAGGCTTATGAAATAGTTTGAGCAGCTCAGCCAAACTGTTAGCTTTTAACGATGTTAGCCCACATGATTTTGTTTTGTCCGGGCTTAAAACAGCAACATGAGTAAAATAATTGTTTTTTGATTTTCCAGATGAATATGATACTATATGTGACAGGAATGTAGACATTGTGCTAAAATGGATTCACATTCATGATGTAACCGAGTTAAAACAAGAACTTGTTACTTTGAGAAGAAGGCAAATGCCAAGCTCACCGACCACAACAGACGCCGAACTGGAACGACCTTGTGATGGTTTTTCTTTTGCAGCAGTTGTGAAATAAAATGATGAACGACACATGTGTACCCTGTTAATGTCTGTTAACAGCAGCCCTAAAAGGCTCTCTGTCTTTCTCTCGAACTCTAAAAATATAACTTCAGCTGTGCTCTCCCATTTGATTTGTCAGTCTTGCGGTAGTGGGGGTTCAGGGTTCGCAACCCCGGGATACGCATCATTGTCAACTAAGAGAACACTGTGCTATCAAGATCCATCTCTATGTACATATAAATCATCGCTGAAGTAGATAGATTTATTGTGCTCTTATGTGCCCTTTTCTCCTTTGAAAGTGTTCTAAGGTGTTTTGAGAGAACCAGAGGCTGAGCAATCCATTTGCCCAGCAGGAGCTGATGCTCTGTGGGGAGTTGGAGGTCTCACTGTCTCCGGAGGATCTTGATCCCCTCTCATCCATCTCCGGGTGCACCTGTGTGCTCTCTCGTTCAAAGCCCCTCTCTGGCTGTGCTGAAAGCCAAGTCGATCCTGGCTTGTCCAACTCTGGGGTATGGCTTTGCCATATGAAGCTTAAAGGCTTAATATAGTGTTGAAAGAAGGTAATTCAAGGAATTACCTAACCTAAATGATAAGTGGTAAGAACCCCTGCGAGATATACAGAGAAGCTGAAGAACCTGTGCAGCCGTGTCCGATTAACATTCAACAACTGCCTCTTTGATGAAACCCGTTGTGGTTATATTTAATATGATCAAATATATCAAATAAATATTGAGGCAGTAATTATTTCTTTGAACTGAAATGCTGTTTTGGTGAAGTTTCAACCTTTCATTTCATTTTAACTACATGTATGTTTGATGGGTCTTTTCGTCCCTATCAAGTAACTATTTTAATGTTTCTGATGATTTAGTTCGATCGAGTCTCAATATTAATTCCAGCAGGCCACAGCCAATCACCTCCATCACTGCCTATCAGCTGTTACACAGCGCTTTTGCCACCAGCCGCAGCTGCATAGGAATACTGGCTCAAGTACTTCCTCTATTAGCTGTGTCAAGAAAGGTAGATTGTGTAATGCTTCCTGAGCTCGCCCTAAAACACCACGTGCATCACCCTGTGTGGTTATACTCTTCGAGGCCTCCTCATTTTTGTTTATGTTTTCTGTGTTGGTCACAACTAAGTTTGATATTTTGAGATCATTGTCTGCTGCTGGCTTGTCTGGGAGTCAAAGCTGCAGTTGGGTATCTTTATAATTACTAGTAAAAGCCACCTGAATGTAGAGTAGTTTACGTCCAGTATTCTGAATCCCAACACATGACTGTTACAGTACAATCAATATTTTACTGTTATTTACCAATCTTTGGCTAGCTGGTATCTTGTAAATATAAATATCTTGTAATAATATATATATATATACATATATATATATGGGCGGCACGGTGGTGCAGTAGTCAGCACTGTCCCCTCACAGCAAGAAAGTTCCGGGTTCCAGTCCCGGCTCCATCACAGGATCTTTCTGTGTGAGTCTCCATGTTCTCCCTGTTCCTGTGTGGGTTCTCTCTGGTACTCCAGCTTCCTCCCACAGTCCAAAGACATCAAGAGGGGACGAGGCTGATTGATACTCTAAATTGACTGTAGGTGTGACTGTGAGTGTGAATGGTTGTTCCAAGTTCTCTCTATGTTGGCCCTTCGATGGATTGGCAGCCTGTTCAGGGTGAACCCCGCCTCTCGCCCGTTGAGGCTGGGATAGGCTGCAGCCCCCCTTAATGTGTAGGAATAAGCGGAAGACAATGGATGGATGGATGGATGGATGGATGGATGGATATATATATAAGATCAGCACTGCACCAGTGTGTAATCAAATGTCTGTAGAGGCTGCATGGTTATACTGGCATTATTCTTCGCATGTGATGATTCTCTGTTTGTTATTGTGTAAGACCTTTCAGCAAATGCTCATTTGAGAAAGTGATCTGCAACCAGAGTTGGCACATGCTAGCTCTCTGCAGCAGCTGGGGGATTTTAGATCTTTATGACAATGAGAATGTATGCAGACGGGAGGGGAAAATTAATTTCCTGTACGGCGTGTTCTGTACTTGATGGACAATTTGTGGTGCTTCACGGACAAACAGAGACAAATGACGATTGCCTGTTGATTTTTGTGGGTTGGACTGCCAGGGGAATCAGTCTGAGCACTGCTCATTCTGTCATCTCTGGCAATGAGAATGAATGTCAGACATTATGCTTGATCAGCTATATTCGCCCTGAGGAAATGTTGACGAATACCTAAATCACACGCTTTGACTGAGTCTGCAGCTCTGCGCTTCAGCTCCTCAAAAATCTCTCTTTTCTCCCCATTCCTTGTCACTCCTGCTTCTCATTTCCTGCTTTCCCTCCTTTTCTCTCGGCTTTCTCTCTCTTCATCTGAGAATATGATTTGTCATGGTGACTGAGAGAGCAGATAGAAAAAAATGTTTATTTCAGGAAAAAATGTCTCTAACGTGTCTTAATGTATTCTTTTAAAAGAATTGACGCAGTGGCACGGAAAAAAGATTAATTTATCACGCCATCAAGCACAGGAACAGCTGCAGAGAAGGATGGGTGTAAATTGCAAGTCGCTGACAATGCCTGCGTTACAGATGGATTTCTCTGTCTGCGTTTCATATTGAGATACGGGGTGTATTAGAGGAGGGGAAGGGAGGGATGGCAGAGAAATGGGGTTAGCGGAAAAAAAAGCAATTTTGTCAGCTCTCGTCCAAACTTTGTGACGGGGGTAATTTTGATCCATTAGCTCTCAGCTGCTCGCCTTGGCCAATTTTCCATCTTTCACACTCCCAGAAGATCTGCCCCAGGGAGAAATACCTTTAGCCCTAATGGAATCTATTTTCAATGCAACATGTGTACGGATACATATCTGTCAGATGCTACCCTCCTCCCACCAACTCATTCAGTGATTTAAGTCAGTGTGAAATTGTTTGCAGGTGTGTCGATTGTTAACAGAATATCAGTCTGCTTATTCTGTAACGAGTTAAAAGTTTTAGGGAAGTTTTCTGCATTGCTTCCTCAACCAGTCTCTCCTAGAAAAGCCTGGAAGATGGGCAAGAGGCCAAGAAGCCACCCCCTCAGAACTGGATTATAAAATGACAATAACAGGCAAGATCAAAGGGGGGGGGGGGTACTGGAGAGGCACCTTCCAAATCGCATCACGGGCTGAGCGAGCGTGGCAGCATTTAAGGTGCCATTGGTAATATAAGAGACTTCGGCCCACATAGAAACTAAACAAATTCACCAAAAGATAAATAGGAATTGCTATGGTCCTGCTCAGTCCAAGGGAACATAACATTGTTATATAAATGTTGCATAACTTGAATTCTTTTTGGACACTGACTGATTAAAAGATTAAACGATGAAATGACACCATTTATTGCCTCTCTATATCATTCTTGCCCCGCAGCATTGTCCTTGGAGCCGCTTCTCCAGGCCGAGCCTCTTCAAATGGAGAGGATTATACAGCCAGAGTGATCTCTTAGTCCACAGCTCAAGGCTAACTTCCTGTTGCACCTTCCAGGAGAGAGAGCAGGGCCTCCATTAACACAAGAATGTTTTTTTGAAAGGAGGATTACTCCATCTCTCCTCCTCCTCCTTCTCGCTTCACACTGACCACCCATGGGACGCACAAGGGAACCTGTTCCTGAGATTTCCTCTCGTCAGATTAGAAATGCCAATTATGTCTTATCAAGATGGAGGGTCAATAAAATATTGAAGCAACAGTGTTTACTCAGAATACACCTCCAAGTGCCAGATGGAGATTATGGCACAGTTCAAATTCTAGTTCGGCCAGAAATGGAAGCACTGTTGAATTATGGATCACACAGCGAGCCTCTGGGAATGCATAGAAAAGATAGGGAGGTAATCCCAGGATGCTGACGGCTCCGAGAGAGAGACAAGAGCTGATAGGAGAAGGAGTGAAAATCTTTGGATGGATGAGAGTTTGCTATCTTGGTGGCTGTACTGTCAGCTTTAAATGAAATACCTGTGAATTAACCTCCTTTGTTCTCATACACACATTTTCAGGACAAGTGTTCAGTTTCAAACCACCGATGCTCAATTTCATTCAAATTGCAGCAGATGAATATGATTTATTTAACGCAGCCGCGTCACAGAAAGCCTACTGATGCTGGACAGAGTCTCCCTATTGAGTTTGTATGGGGATTATTTTCAGGTTGCAGTAAAAAGTAAAGTACGAGGTAAAGAATCTGTTTTAATAAAGAAAACAAACTATTGTCAGCCGACAATCTCTCTTACTTCAAACACAATCCAATTTCTCCTATGAAAGGAGATACCACTTTTAATTAAATTTGTTTTAGCTTTCTTTGAAGGTGCAATAGGTGACACACCTCAATTATAATGTACTAATTAAAAAAAAACATAAATAATTTAATATAGTGGAGAGAAGGGAGAAAGTGAGGAACTCGTGAAGCTTGTGAAGTTCCTGCTATCTCATCATTCCCATTAAAAGAAGGGAGAGCAGCTAAAATTGAAAATGACGGTGGAGTCTTTAGGAGGCGGCCTGTGATTTCCAAATTATCATATTTTCCGAGTCAATAATAAAAAGCTTATGATAGTGCTAGCTATGCTGACAGGCTTTAATAAGATAGGGTCGCTGGAGCGCAGCCGACCGAGGGGCCAAGCAGTTCAGTGTGTTAGCGTATCTGAATGTGTGTGTATGTCTCTTGTGCGCCTAGAAGACCGTGGGAGTGTGTGTGTGTGTGTGTGTGTGTGTTTCTGTCCAAAGCGTGCATATAGGTGTGGGTTTTTTTGAGCGCACATGCTTATGTGCTTTTCATGCATCGTGTACAGTCCCATGAAAGCGATTTCTGTCGGCTTAGATGAGGACAATCATCTGCCAAAAGACTTTAAACATACAAAATGAAAAACCAACACACTCACAACCCAATCAAGGGATCCCTGTATTTCACACTGTCTTTGTTTATGATATATTTAACATGCACAGCATCACAAATATGCAAGTTTACAAGAGATGGTCCACTGAAAATGCGACAGTGTTCATTGGTTTATTTCAGCGATTCAGTGACGCATTTGAACAACCCTCACTACCATAAAACACTGATATTATACCGCAATGAAATTGTCAGAATTGCATTATTTTTATTGACAAAACACATACTGCAATTAATTTGCTACTTGTAGCCCAGTCACACTGCAGGCAGTGGTTCGGTGCAATTACTAATAAAAGGAGCTTTGCTGCTTTATGTCATGAAATCACACCTCTGTCAGCTCCTCCTTTTTGTGCACATGTATGAACACCAGTGTCACATGATCCAATCAACTCCAGCATCCGGGGACCTGAGTAACAGGTCAGGTGGGCTCCACCCTTCATAGGCCTCTGCTCATTGGTTGTCCTGTTGGTGATCTCACACTGCTGAAGTGAGTGTGGGTGCAAATATTCACGGCTCGGTGGTTAACTTGACCCTGTCCCACCCACAATCATCAAGTGGCTGGGGTGGGAGGAGCTACTGCGTCAGGATAATCGTCTCAGGGGAGATCACCAGATGAGTGAGTTTAGAGGGAACCAAAGCTTCCAGACAAGTAAAAATGAAAGTGTGTATAGAGATTATGAATGTGTGTGTGTGTGTGTGTGTCTGCATGCGAGTGTTGTAGTGGGCACGTCGTAGACACATGTGGTCAGTGCTGCAGGAATAGTGTGTCCATAATATGACACAAACAACTGAATGATCTACGTTAAGACAACGTCTCGTTTCTTTTCATGGGAAACAAGACTTCTGATCCACATCCACTCCATTTCATCAGCTGCCTCTGAAAGCAGTCTTAAGTTGGGGGGGGGGGGGGGGGGGGGGGGGGGCTTCTAACAGTGAAGACAGAGAACAGTCCTTGCAAAGGCACCTCCCATTTTGGAGTCTTTTTTTCACATTCCCTCAAAAGTGTCTGATGAAGTCTTCTTCGGTTTGCTGATTTTATATTATTGATGCCTATGATTATTGATGTACCGTGTGACTTAAGCTCCATCACGCCTGCATGAGAGAGGCTCATTAGAGGAGCTCTGCCAGCCTGCAACAGCCTCAAGAGCCTGTTATGAAAACATGCACTGCCCTGTTCTCTCCTATAACCTTTCCACGCAAGGAAGAAGACAGGGAGACAAAACAGGCGGGAAGGAAGAGTGAAGTGTGGTCCAACAATGAGGGACAGGAGAGCTCAACAAATTACTTTGCCTTTTTTTTTTTGTTTAGTCAGTGCGGAGGTGGAAGGAGGCGGGTCGGTAATGGTTAGTGGCATTATCGCCTACAAGGCTGACAGGGAGGTCTGAGTCTAAAGCCCTCTCTCATTAGATATGCAAGCACATTAGCGGGGACGGCTGTCTTGATAAAGGTCAGGGTTGGAGGATGCCGGGACGACAGTGAAGTGCGATGCGATGAGCGTCCAACCTTTGGGCTCACCTCTTTGAACTTCAATCATTTTGGCCTGGGCTTAATAGGTCCCTGGGGAGGATCAGAAGCAGAAAAGGTATGGGGAGGGGAGGGGAGTCTTAATGGGACATCACGCCACCTTGACATTTTAATTAAGACTCCCAGCCATTAGCATGCCAGAAATTGGCCGGTTAGAATGGAGCTTATGTAAAAGAAAATGACAGGCTTTTTTTTTTTTTTTTTTTTTTTTCATTTTTGTGGAACACGGCACAGAGGCAACAAAAACTGATGAATTTGCCTGCTGATCATGAGATTATAGGTTTAAATATACATCATGTGCAATGTTTGCAGAAGTTGTGTCATCGTATGACATGCATTCGTATGAAGATTTATTACCGATATGGTTCCTCTCCTTTGCTGTTCAACAGTGCGACGGTGTTTCCTCTTCGATTTCCCAGCATTAAACTGAACTGAGTTCATGAATACTTGATGAGAACACACAGTTTAAAGCATTACTTAGCTGCTGCAGCTCCAGCACAGTAATCCTTAGAACTGTGTGGAGATGGTACAAAAACTTTACATAAAAATATCAAGAATAATAAAATGCAGTATTAAGCCACATGATATATGTATATAGTTATACATTTTAATGCATGAATATATAAAATAGAGGGTCATCTTGATTGTTTCAGCATGATGTGATACTGTATGTTTCATGCCTAGACCCTACTTAGACCTCAACCCCAGCTTTGTATAGAACAACATTAAAATATTTCATTTTCAACTACAAAAAAAGAAAGAAAGAATGTCCCATCTCTTGTTTCAGGCTCTCATTGAAGTGAATCGCTCAGCTGAGACCAGCACAACATGTCCAACTCTTGGGAACGCTCAAATGTCAATGAAGATTATGTTACTGTATTGTCTCGAATGTTTTCAGAAACATCATTTAGTGTTTGGCTGTAAACGGAGATTGTTGTACCTTGTTGGAAACATCTGAGCCACACCTAAGAACCGCAGGTGCGTGACTCGCCGTCTCTTCACAACGGTTCGTTTGAAGGCATTAAGGGACACGTGGCGATCGTATTGCAGCAACAGACAAGACGAATTTCAGGCGCCAAAATTTGATTTCATGTTGTTTTAGTGTGTTTCTTCTGTGCAATTCAGTGAGATTCGATGCCGGCTTTGTTTTTTTCTTTCTTCTTTATTTAGCTTACGTGTTCTGTTAGACTAGGTTGTCCTGAAGAATTAGATGCATGTCACTTGATTGTTCATCGCAGGCTTTTCACGCATTTATAAACAAGCAGACCAGGTGAACCAAAAATCTGAAATAAGAGGATGATAAAGAGGAAGGAATGTAAATTAACCGAGACCAGAACTTCATTCATATTCATTTTCAGCAAAATCCTGACTGAAAATTAACTTTTTGTGAATAACAGTAATATCATTTTACTCTTATTTTTTATTCATTCAAAATCAGCATCAAGTAACACCTCACGCATAAATCTGTTAAAACCATTTTCCCATGCACACATTCTCAACATATTGTATTTTCGTTCTTTCATATTACAGCCAGAACTTAATGGATGTCACGCCCCGAATTTGACAAATCCATCTTGAGCTATGAAGAAAGAAGGCACTATTGATCTACAGGGCCACCTGATTTATCACACTGCCTGAAGTTCCTCCAAATATATATATATATATATATATATATATATTTCTCTTTTTTACCAAGGGGGTTACTCAGTACCATTTTCGTTCTGGGTCCACAGACTGAAAGTGCCATTATTCTGCAAAAAAACTTGAAGGATGACAGGCGTCAGGAGAGGAGGAGATTTGCAACAGAAACTCGCTCTCTGTTGGCTCTCACTTCAACAAGCTTCATTGTCAACATGAGTCGTCTCTAGGCCCTCGAACGCATGATTTACAGACCAGAACAGAGGAGATGTGTCTGGTCTCACTTTACTTACCTACTGCAATGAAACAAAATACTCATTGGAGGCATCAGGACCAGCAGGTTTTTTTTGTTTTTTTATTGTAGTAACATAAAACTGCCCCTTCGTGACATCAACTGGAATTATCAGAGAGTTACATATAAAAAAAAATGCACGTCATTTTTTTGCAGCTCCTACATGTGACCTCTGTCCCGGACACATGGTGTAACACAGGTTTAATTGCATTTGGTTGCCGTTGGTTTCATATGCCATTGTCCCCTGAGAGAGGCCAGCTCTCCTTGTACTTTCACAATGGACCAGACAAATGTAGCAATCTTTCTAAGTGCGGGGGGGGGATTGCGGTGGCATTGTAAAGGCAGTGACCCTCCTCAGTACAGGGCACTAATAGCAGAACCCCTTGATCCATATGTGATAGCAACCGGCAAACCTCATCCCAAAGTGCATTGGCAACTTGTTCCAGTTCATTGTATCTCCAGTGTACAGAATTTTGACACAAAGAATGTGTACAGAAGTAACACATGAGCTGCAGTATGCTGTATTTACACAGATGTATGTAAGAAGATAGAACCAGTGACTGATATGCAACTGGTCTCAGTGATTTAACTTGAGGACATTTTTGTGTTCGTGGGGTTAATTACATTTACTGACCAGTGAACAGTTCCAGGCATTTTAACACCTCTGGGTCTTTCAAACTGACAATGCATGAGTTTCTGCGGTCACTGCTGCGCCCCGCTCCTCCTGCATCTCTCCCCCGATGGTTGTCCTATAATTTCCAGTCTCAATTCCAGGAACTACGATGACTCTTACAGGACTGCCATGTGGTTTATTTACAAGTTCAACACAGGGGATTTTATTACCAGTATTTGCGAAATCACGGATGAAAAAACAATGGAGCAGCAACTCAAAAAGCAAAGACAGAAAAGCATAAGTGAAAACAGAATCACAACCTGTAAAGTTGCAGTGGTAATTATGTTTATTTCATTTGATATTGTGGAAAAAACGACAACACCAACATCCCCTGTAGCTGCCGTAACTGCAAGAACGGAGAGTCTTAAACCCTGCAATGCTAGAATAAAGTTTGAAATGATAAACTGGATAAAAGGTTCCGATATAGATTCACTTTACTTAAGCATCACAAGTAACAACAGTCAATAAGAAGTCCGCAGACAAAGTGTGCATGCTCTCATGGGAGCTGTAGTTTTTTGAATGCTGACTAAATACAGTTTGAGAGAAATCTACCACGCAGTAGGTATTAATTTGCAATAAAACATTTGCAAGGAGAAAAACTGTATTCAAAAAAGTTCCCTTCATGAAGCTGGTCAAATAGAGGTTGGGTAGAAGAGGGTTGTGGCAGGACTTTAAACAGAATCGTTAAAAAAAAGGGAATATCTCCTCACCACTTTATTAGAGGAATGAACCTGACAGCTGTTACCACCTGACTTATTAGACAGCTATTTGGCTTTAACGTAAAGCTCTCGCCAGTGGTTCAAAGACACAGATCTTAAAACCTGAATGTGAGAAATGTGTTTCATCATAGAATATTCAAATTTAACTTGAAAGCCATCTTTTTCTTTCTCAAGGTGATTTTATTTTAAGAGGAATGCTTCTCAGAGATTTCCCTAGAATGTACCACCTTTAACAGTTTTTTTTCTAGCCCCTGAACAAAGTTAGAATACGGCACTGTGCCATCAGTCTCTGATTTATTAAAACTTAAACGCTACGTATCAAAGGTTGGCATCTGTCACTAAATCTCGCTAACAGTGTTCCACGCTTTCAAATTTTAGTTGACCTTCAGACTGCACTGATAATATACAAAGCTCAAAATAATCTACTTCCTAACTGTATTCAGAGGCTGTTTAAAATGAGAGAGAGTCCATGTGCGCTGAGAGGAAATGGGTACCGGGATGTTCAAAACACAAAAACAGTCCACAATCTTTGACAGATTTACAGTTGTGCATTTGGACTGTTTTTGTGTTTTGAACATCCCGGTACCGGTCGTTTTCCTCCTGTATTTAACCTCTGTGTTTCCCCCTTGTGCGTGATGTTATTCTCACTGTCGAAGTCTACGTCAAGTGTCGTTGTCACAGTCACGAGCTGCCAGTCTCAAGTCTCCAGTCACAAGGCGCCAGTCACAAGTCTCCAGTCATGAGCCACCAATCACGAGCCGCCAGTCACGAGCCGCCAGTCACGAGTCTCCAGTCACGAGCCTCCAGGTTTCCCCGGTCTCAAGCCTCCAGGTTTCCCCGGTCTCAAGCCTCCAGGTTTCCCCGGTCTCAAGCCTCCAAATTTCCCAGGTCTCAAGCCTCCAAATTTCCCAGGTCTCAAGCCTCCAAGTTTCCCAGGTCTCAAGCCTCCAGGTTTCCCAAGTCTCAAGCCTCCAGGTTTCCTGGCTCTCAAGCCTCCAGGTTTCCTGGCTCTCAAGCCTCCAGGTTTCCCCGGTCTCAAAGCCTCCAGTCTCTTTAATAAACCTCTTTTGTGCACCCTCCTTCCCCTCGTCTGCATTTGGGTCTGCATTTGGGTCTACTTCCCCACACCTCCACCCCTGATAGAATGACCCGACAAGCACAAGGGGGAAACACAGAGGTTAAATACAGGAGGAAAACGAGGCACAGGTGGTGTAATCAACCAGGTGAGACACGTGAGGTAATCACAGGGAGGAGCACAGGAAGACAGGACATGACTACAAAGTAAAACAGGAAACACGAGACAGGGATCGTGACAGTGACAAGGAACTGAGAATGCGCAGTACCACTGGTGAATTAAAGTGTGTGTTAAAATGAGATCACCAGTAATCCTGAGTAATAACAGAGTTACATGATCTAAATCGTGTATGAAACATGTACAGAAACATTGTTGCAGTTTTGTCTTTTTCTCTTTATTAATTTTTTAAATTTTGCAATTATCTGTTTTTGGTATAAATTTAGTAGCATGGTGGGGTTGCCAGGTAGATTGAATTATATTATGTATAAAGGGTAGGAAATAAACTGGAGCTTCAGCCTACATCTTTTCAGTCGATACTTTGTTTTATTTTTAATATTTTTTTTTTTACTACATTACGCATATTGTGTATGATTCGAAGCTACTTTGTGAAAACCAAGAAAAACTTCTCCACTACTACTGCTACTACTTTCAACGACTGCTAACTATTGATTCGTTATCATGCTACAGCTGTATTGCAGTTTTAGTGAAGTTTGGATACATGATATTTAGAGAGGAATATAGGTTTGTGCTTCATTGACGACATTCTCAGTGGCAAGGAGGAAATTGCATTCTTGATAAATACACAAGACAGAAAATAATAATGATTTTAATAATAAAAAAAACTTACATAAACCCTGAACAATTCCAAAGTACCCCTTGTGGTGCACGTCCAGCACTTTGAGACTCCCTGCTTTAGAGCTGCCCTGGGGATGTTATTTAAAAGTTGGGAAAAGCAGACTTTGACAATGTGCTGAGAAAATACCCATTTAATGGTTTGACCATCGGGTGTGACACACAATCACCTCTATATTTAGAGAGTAAAACCACTGGGAGGTTATACGATATAAAGGCAAGTACTGTGCTGTACTCCAAAAGGTTTTCTGCTTACTGAAATTTGAACAAAAATGAACAAAAACAATAACGTATACCACACTGGTATAATTTCAGATGCTGTGAAGCGGAGTACTTTTTCATATTCTACCATCAGTCATCCCACATTAGCTGCTCCATATGAGCATTTAGGTTGCGGAAAATCAAATTCTGTTATATTGGTTAAATTAGAGTTGGAGTGTACCGCTCTGAAAAGCTTTATATACCTTCCTGGATCCTCTCGGAGGGTTGTATTAGTGCTGCTGATATACTCTTCTCTAGGCATCAGTGGATTGATGTACACCAGTGGGAGGCTACTTTGTTTCCTTGCCGAGTGTTAAGCTATCAGATAATGATGAACCTGTGACAGTAGCAGCAGCAAACAGCCTCCGCTCTGAGACTTATGATGCCAGCCATTAACAGATCAGCAACACGGACACAGCAGATAAGTCCCTGGGGTTAGGTTCTGTGGCAAATACAGAGCTAAAACTCCTTTTATTCCTCACGCTTTTACACTAACATCCTCCCTACTCTCTTTTTCACACTTAGCACATGTATACTAAGGTTTAGGTAGAAGGAGAGCATGATTTTTGTTGCTTTGGTTCAAGCGAGGACACCCTTACCCTTTGTCCCTGTTATCATAAACACTTCTCTGAATTCTGGCATCAAATTGCATATTCCATCTCTGCTGATTGTGTTTGAGTACTAAACTCAATTATTTAGTTTGGAGGCGATGCCAGCCCATCAACTACTGCATTACAGTATACACACACTCACACACACACACACACACATATATATATATATATATATATATATATATATATATACATATATATACATATACATACATATGTATAAAATGTAGGGTCCATTATACATAAGCATAACCTTGTAATATCACCATTCCCAAAGACTGGGTCACAACCTCCTTGCTGGGTGGCAGGAGATTTTATTGTAGTTGATAAATTAAAATGCGGAATATCGATGATGTTATTGTAGTGACAGTAAACCTCTGAGCCATGTGACAGAGCGTTTTTGTTGTCAATCACACTCACAATTACTACAGACAGATTCTGCTGTTAGCCATGAGAAATGGATGCATGGCTTATAAAACAGCAACAAAAATATTCAGGGAAAAAACACACGACAGCTACGATCTCATTTATTAAAGGTATTCTTTTATGGAACAGATCACTCTCGGTCAGGAGCGAGACTTGAAGATACTTTAAGAGCGACAGAGCACCGTTGCTATCCTGTAGGTTCGACTGCACTCCCCGCTTGGGTTTACTGGATCCGTCTAACAGACCTCCTTGTGACCTGATCCAAGCCACCATCAGGAGTGACACAGCCACAGATCTGATGGTACAGCTTCAAAGTCAGTCACTGGCCTCAGGTGTTCTAGTATCAAGATCACTCAAGAACGTCTCATGGTGTAGGTGTTTGTTACTGACAATCCAAGCGGAGTAGCGGCAGACATCTACTGACAAAAAAACTCACTCTAGTTCAGATATGATGGGCTGTTCCTCCTGACCATCCTCCTCCATGTTCCTCCAAGAATTCTCACCACACCTGCCACACAGCTCGTAGCCTCTCAAGTCAGAGATGAGCCCAATCATATCTCGTCGGTGCCACCTCATCTAGTCCTGTTGCTTCCACTCCAGAGAGCTGACATTTCAACCATGACTCCTCTCTGCCCGGGGTCAGCCCACCGTGGTTTCTGCCTCTGCCCACCCTCTGATGCCTGCAGACTGGTGGCTCTAGACTGCTTTTCAGGCTTTGCCAGACCAACCCCATGGGTCAAGGCCTGACCATCAGACTCTTGCCAGCAGGCTACCATCCCAGGTCTGGCTCCAGGAGGGTTCCCCACTTCCCCCTCTTACAAGTGAGGTTTCTGCACTCACAACCTGACTGATTATTAGTTCTGAACCACTCCTAGTCGACCTCCCAACCCACCAGACAACCCAGCTCCCAAAACCACAGGGGCACGTTGACCACCCCCCCCCCCCGCCCCCTGCCATGTTGAAGTGTGGATTCTCAACTACAACCACATTTTATTTGCACTTCTGTTTTTGTTTATATGATAATTGTGGACTTTTCATACAGAGTTTCAATATTTGAACATCAACAACTATCAAACCTTTATTATCTTGATAGAACTTCAACATTTTCAAAGGCAATCCAACTAAAATCAGAAGTACACAGGGTATGTTTTAATTATGTTCATTTAAATGAACTACAGTACGGATGCAATGAATATGTCAGTGTGAAAATGGTCAACGTGACTTCTTATATTTGTAACAGTGTCGATTAGTCTAATACATTTCAGGGCTTTGGGCAGTCATCCGCTAGAGCGGCTAATTGTATTGTTTTATCACTGTAAAAGCTAAAATATCGAACTAATACAGTTCAACATCATAAGTTCAGCAAAGTCAATTTCAGTTTCCAAACAGAAAACTTAGTTAACATGTTTGGAATAATTCGCCCGTGGCAAATGAGTGTACAGCATTTTTTTTAATCTTTTTTTTTTAGAAAAACGCATAAGGAATGCTCTGGAATGACTGTAAAACTGTATCATCTCATTCATAATAAAGCAATATGGGAAAGCACTGCACCTGAGCATCTGAGCTGAACATCTCAGCTAGCTCGGGCTCCATGTAAATGGGATTAATCAAAAGCTTTACATCTGCTGGTGTCATAATTCCAATAGAAGGTCATCACTGGTTTGGGGAGCAGCTGAGCATTTCTCTGTTAAAAAAAGAGAAAGTAATTAGTTTGCACAACAAAAAAACAAAAGGGCTAAACATGGCTGCACTGCAGGCTATCTCTCAGATAACTCTCTTAGCCAGACACGTTTCGTAATTAGTTTTCCCCCTCCACTGGGATATTCAATAACCTGCAGTTGGAGTGATGGAGGAAGAGATAGTGATACTTATCTCAAATGTTTTCTCGCCACAAAAAAATAATCCTGTTCAAAAGGAGAGGATTAAAACTAGAAAGAGCGCTCATGTTTTTGCTGGTAAACAGGTTTTGAGGGTGGGACGTTCCCTCTTGGATTGAACAGAGAGGCATATTTATTCCACTGCATTTCAATTTTTTTCTTGACTCCCTGCAGTCCTGTCTCAAATGTTGGCTTGCTTTAAGGAAAACAAAATATCATTAAGAACATAGAATAATGAAGTGAAACGATAAGTAGAGTCCAGGGACCATCATTAAAGAGATTCATTTATGAAGCAATGTGCTGTTTCTCACCTTTTAGTGAGTGTTAAACTAGAGGAAAGATGATGTAGAGATTAAAATTAATACGACCATGACACTTTTTTGTTAATACATCCAGAGGTAAAAGCTGCTGCACTTGTAGATCTCATACTGTACGTTGGCTCATTCAGGTAAGATAAATTCTGAGAAATGCTTAATTTCTTCTTTTTGGGAACAAAAAGACAGCAGCCTTAATCAGTGCCAACCGATCAGTCCATCTATGACGTGGCCCTTGGGGGCCCAAGACAATGTCTCGGGGGTTCTGATGGACAGGTATGTTGGTGCATTCACACGGCCAGAATCTGGGAGATGTGATTACTTTTGACAGCTTGTTTGTTCTCATTCCACCTGGCTGGAGCCGACCCCTGAGCCCCACCACAGGGCAAAGCTGCCACTGTTCGAGCAGTAAACCATGAACCTTAATAACTCATTCTCATGCATCTTGTCAGCCTAGCACTCGTGTATTATCCAGTTTATCAAAACTATCAAGCAGGTAGGATTCCTTTGTGTGAAGCCACAGATTATTTCAAGTATGTCGACCAAACTGACCACCCTAAGAACAAAAGTAAGACTTTTCTCACACTCGCGTCATTAATATTTAACAAAACGGTGCGTTTAGACTTTGAGGTCCTCCTTTAACTCAAATAAACAGAGAATCTATTAGAATCTCCAAGAGATTCCAGTAACTTTATAGTCACAGTTGGTTTACACAGCATTTTTCTTTGTCAGACTGTATAATTATAGATTTTAAAATATCCCGTGCAATTCATACTTTTTTCATCCTTTAATAAGTTGTACTGAATTGTTCTTTTCCCTCTGTTTGGATGTTGCTGATGAAACGATCAACAATGGTAATCACTGAAAACCTAAAGGAATTCACTGAGCTTCAAACTAGGCTGGATGAGAGGGATTTAAATCTATACTCTCTGTAAATGAAATATGAAAAATATGAATGTTAATCCATTCTTTTTAATGATCAGGTTTTGTTTTTCCAGCAACAGCCATTTCATGCATGTGCATTTTGTTGCTATGCTATGTTTTCATGCACACTAACGTTCCATTTAAATACGGAAAGACAATTTAGAATTTGATAAGGGTCATGTAATTAGCAAATTCTGTTTGGATGCCTGCAATTTGGACTTTTTTTCAATTTAGCATTTCCTGATGAAGACAAGTAGCTTATACCAATATTAGAGAGGCTTTAGGAGCATTCTTGGGACAAGTATACGGCATGTTTTAGAATTAGAGGTTTTCACAGTTGTCATACATTGCAGCAAATGGTCTCTTGGCTGTTAGCATTACTAGCTGAATGCTACTTAATAAATGGCTAACAAGCAATATAAGATTTGTCATCTCAAAATTCATCCAAAGTCTTCTTAATCTTTAAACTCATCAAAAAGTAAGGAAACAGCAGAATAATACTCATCTACTCATCTCCAATTACTGTTCTGTCGTGAACACACATTAAGCCAACGAGTCAAATAACAGTTTAACCAGACATGAGGGAAACAGCAACAGCAAACTTTATTTCCGCCCTTCATCTTTCTGACCACACGTTAGTCGGATAGCGCATGGCTGCTTGTAAACAGGATTTTGAGTGTAATATTTGGTTCCTTCACCAAACAGGATGAGCTACTGGACAACGGAGAAATCGGAGAATGACAGGACAACAAACTGAAGTCACACTTCATAACAGTGGGGGAACATGACGGCAAGGAAGAAGCTGATTGGATGAGAGACGATGATGAAAGGACAATGGTGATGATGAAAGACTGATGAACTGACCAGAAACCAGTGAAGGAAAAAAATGATGGGAGACAGTAGTGAAGCAAACAGACGCAAGAGGAAAACTAAGGAAAATAGAACAGACAAATCTACAATTTAACAACATTAGATTAAGGCCGGTGATTTAAACCAGTGTCCAGAATTAAAAATGAAAACATTTAAGACAAGACCATGACATCCTCAGACTCCAGTGTGCAGAGCTTTGTTCCTTCAAGTTAGACAAAGAGATGGATTACTTCCTGAGCAG
Source organism: Aulostomus chinensis (assembly GCF_037954235.1). Lineage (NCBI taxonomy): Eukaryota > Metazoa > Chordata > Actinopteri > Syngnathiformes > Aulostomidae > Aulostomus > Aulostomus chinensis. The sequence goes on from NC_141322.1 coordinate 12,963,618, forward strand.
CACACAACAGTGTGCTGCTCAGCTATGACCTGCTGTTAAGTACAGATTTGCAACTTTCTGAATAAACCAATAGGGATTTAAGAGGTTCCATATAAAAATGAGTAAACAAAAATCCAGATATCCCCTCCCCCCAGCCTGAAAGCGCATGACGCCATTGTGTTTGTGTGAGATGACTGATGTGACTTTTTTTATGATGCTTCCTGCTATGCATCCCTGCAAAGTGCTTGGCTGTTTACAGAGACATCAAACCAAATCAATAGGCTCTGAAGGCCACAGGCCACTAAACACTCAGTCCCTCATTAAGACAAGCAGCTCATATTTTAGAGGCGCACACGGGCACACACCCACGCTGCAAATACTTACACGTACTAAAGCAGCAGCGGAGCCTACTCCCAACTGTTTTTCAACGTTCCTACTTATACATTGCTTTAAATATCCACTATTCATCTTTCCTCACACCTCTAGGAATTACAAATGAGACGCTTTGCTCAAGTCAGAATTCAAGCAAATGTTTTATTGCCATGTGGTACGGAAGTGTGAAATATGTGATTGATCATTTCACAGTGAAGCTCAGAGCACCGCGGAGACCTGAACAGACACGGAACACACGCAAGCGTGTAAAAAATTGTTTTAAGGAATTTGTGGAATTCTTTAAAGGTTTAGATTAGTGTGACAAAACCGTTTGGGGAGGAAATCTTAAATGCATAGAGGAGTATGCACACACGCACGCGCACACACACACACACACACACACACATACTATATGTGCATGTCCTTTGTTCACATGCAGCACAGAGAGGGTGGGCAGCTTTTTGAAGATGCCCCCTGAGTTGCTGAGACCACTCTCCACTCATGCACATTCACAAAGCATATCATTAAACATAATGGGGTTTTTATCACAGACTGTCAAGAAATAGCGCTTGCATTTGCATTCAAATTTAATTTGCCATACCAAAGCTCACGCATCCAAGAAATCTTCCTGTATACCCCCCTTGTCTCATACACACACTGACATACACACACCCACACACATGCACGCACGCGCACACCCACACCACACATTTATGCTCATGATTTTTTTATATGATAGGAGTTATAAAGTTGCTTACAGTTCTGTGGTACTTGGTTGTTTACTGATGTTAATTTGCGGTATAGTTTGAACAGATGATTTCATCAACAATCAATCTAGTAACATCCAGTGTTGAACCCAAAGCTTCTGAGTTATTGATTGCACTGTTTAGATGAACTAATGTGATCAATGGAATAGAATGAATTGTGTATTACTGATTGAATTATTGGCGGCACGGTGGTGCAGTGGTCAGCACTGTCGCCTCACAGCAAGAAGGTTCCAGGTTCAAGTCCCGGCTCCATCACAGGATCTTTCTGTGTGGAGTCTGCATGTTCTCCCTGTTCCTGTGTGGGTTCTCTCTGGTACTCCAGCTTCCTCCCACAGTCCAAAGACATCAAGAGGGGACGAGGCTGATTGATACTCTAAATTGACCGTAGGTGTGACTGTGAGTGTGAATGGTTGTCTGTCTCTATGTGTTGGTCCTGAGATGGACTGGTGACCTGTCCAGGGTGAACCCGCCTCTCGCCCGTAGATGCTGGGATAGGCTCCAGGCCCCTTAATAGGAACAAGCGGAAGACAATGGATGGATTGAATTACTTAAGCAATGTCATAGATTTACAAATCATCTGTTTTAGTCCAACTAAATGAGCAGTGTGAAACATTACGACATTAGGAACAACAAAACAGGGCTATCCTTTGGAGACAGAATATTAGAATTAGGTGCTGATACTGATGGATTGGATTAGGATTGGATAAAGTTCTAATAAACTGTTAAAAAATCCATCCATTTATCCATCCATCCATTTTTTTACCCACTTATCCTGTTAAGGGTCATGGGGGGGGGCTGGAGCCTATCCCAGCAGCCTTCGAGCGAGAGGCGGGGTTCACCCTGGACAGGTCACCAGTCCATCGCAGGACCAACACATAGAGACAGACAACCATTCACACTCACAGTCACACCTACGGTCAATTTAGAGTATCAATCAGCCTCGTCCTCTCTTGATGTCTTTGGACTGTGGGAGGAAGCTGGAGTACCAGAGAGAACCCACACAGGAACAGGGAGAACATGCAGACTCCACACAGAGCCGGGGCTCAAACCTGTAACCATGTGCCGCCCCTTCAAGAATACATCTAAACTGAATGTGTTCTTTCTCTATCTTTAGTAATAAGCATTCCTGTGTGGTTTATTGTAGCTGTAATGTATCCTTAAAGATAATTTCAATAATAGTTTACATTGGTAATCCAGGAAAGAAGAGCCCCAGTATCAGAATCAGTGTCAGTATTGGCAGATGTGTCCCAAAATCAGTTCAGAATTGAAAAATATGGATCGGTGCATCCCTGGTATCCACAGAGTGCTCATCCTTACATCATCATCCAACCACCCGTCCTTCTTTGCCATTTGTGTGGTCAGGAACCCCTAAACTGAGACTACATCAGGACCGAGAACACAATGTACTGAGGCCAAGACAAGACCAAGACTTTGAGTGGCTGAGACCAAATAAAGCCCAAGACCAAGGCAAGGGGAGACTGTGGCAAGACCGAGACTAAAGTATGACAAAAGCCTCATTGCAGCACGTGCAGACTGCTGAGAACTTCCTTTTCAAACTTGGTTTGCATGTGAAATCTTTACAATTTGTGTAGCCAGATTTAATGACTAGCTAGTATCTCCCTCAGGGGGGGTGGGCAGGGTTGAAGGGGGAGGAGCTATTAACAGCAAAGATTCTAGTAGTGTTCAAAAGTAATCAGTCATGTTTCAATATCAAATCAAATTATACACAATGGTTTTAGCAAGACTGCAGTTCTTGACATAACATCTTAAAATTGTATTAGACAAGACAAGAGGCCTTTCAGAAATGGTGTCAAGACTGGTCTTCAGTACTTTGACACTCATAGTAGTGCACCAAGACCATCAGTGCATATACTGTAAGAAATTTTGTAAAAATCCACAATCCAATATTGCTGCCACATGAAGTGTAAACTTCAGATCATACATTTCTCCAGTGAAGCACCCTATGTTGTTGCACATTTGATTACAATATGAAGCAAATCCATCAAGGCATAAAATCAATAATCCAATATGGCTGCCAGGGGAAGTTAACAACAGCGACCAAGACAATAAGGATCCAGCTTAGAATACATGTGTCAAGTTTGATTGAAATCTGGAGTTACAGTGCAGACACATTTTTGCAGCAGGAAACGCCATACACCTGTAACACGTTCCAGCAGAGGCGATTATGACACAGACAAGGGGAAATGGTTTGCAGATGCTATTCTACTTTCTGTCCCTGCTTTAAAACCAATGCAAACCTTTACATCAGAGCAGTGGAGCTATTGTGAAAGAGTGAGACTACTTGCTTCTCTGCCTCTCTGTCTCTTTTCCTGTCTCTTTTCACCTGCAGTAATGCAGAATCCATTTCACAGACAAAATATCCTCTGTAGAAGCTGTCAAAGTGTTTACCCATAGGCCTGAGTCTCTATCTGAGGCCTGACATCTAATATAGAGAACTGGCCTGCAGCGCCCACCGCCTTCCCTGCCAAACGTCCACGCCGAGAACGTGAGAGAAAGAGAGCGGGAGAGAGAGAGAGAGAGAGAGAGAAAGAGAGAGAAGGTTCAATGGGGTGCCGGTGGCTCACAGTGGGGCAACAGGGAAGAAAAAAGGAGGGAGAGCAAGATGCAAGAAGTTTACAGGACAGGAAATCTGGAGTATTACAATGAGGGAGTTGATTTTCTCAGAAGTCCCTCTCTCAGTAGAAAGCAACTAAACATATTATATGCTGACAGGCAATATTGTGTTATATGATATATACAATATTCCATCTCAAAGGTGCCCTGACAATCCACTGCCTTTGTCAGAAATGGCATTTTGTTTACAAAAAGACAATGCAGACAGAGACAAATAGCATGAAAAGTCACATTTGACATATTTTCTTAATAAATATGTTCATGACCTGACTCTGTAGAATTTCCTCCAGCCTTCAATGTCAAAACAGCTTTCCATTAAAATCACTTCTCCTCTGGTTTTTAATGCAATAAATGCAATGAAAGTGTGACTTTATTGCTTTATTGTATCTTTGGAGTGTGGGGTAATGCAAGTTGCATGTTTTACAACCTATAAGCATGACATTTCTATAAAATGGAAGCTGCCTCTTGAGCATCATCAAGTTTTACTGTCATCTTTAGCTTTAGCTTGCATGAGAAGAGCAGGAGCTAAACGTGCAGCCTGACTCCTCATTTTAAACAAAAAAAAAATACTGTATAAGTGCAAGCGCACGTGTTCACATTACACTTAAGCACACACACACACACACACACACACACATCGGCTGCACAGCGGGGCATCTCAATCCAATTAGCTTGATTATTAATTAAAGTGTGCGCTCAGAGGAGAGCTGGCGCAGGTGGAGGTGGCCCAAAGGGGGCGTCTGCTGAGAGGGTTCTGGACTCACTGTAGCAGTAGGTGATTAGGCTGTGTGGCCAAACACACGCACTTACACACACACACACACACACACACACACACACACACACACACACACACACACACACAGATGAAGGCAGGAGTGTATTCTTTTTTGCATTCACTTTTTGTTCTTCTCTCTGACTTTGTTGTGCTTTACGCTCACATTTTATCCTGCTTCTACCGGTAATGCACATCTGTGCTCTATTGTTTTCTGTGTCACTCTGCCTCTCCTGCACGGAAAACTCTGAATGATGAAAGTAGAAGAAGGAAGGTTGAGAAATACTGCTGAGGAGGAAAATTGCAGATGAAAAAGAAAAAGTGCTGGCCAAACCACTAACTTAAACAGGCACCATCGGTAATGAGCAGCTGCTACAAACACTGAGTGTGAAATTTGCAGAAATTATGAGAATAGTGCTGATTTCATTTGGGTATTCACACTTTGTGGTTATTGTATTTCACGTTTTTGGGCTTCACTTTTAAAGACGACATATTTAACAGAGTGACAAAGATCCCAATATATATATTATGAGACATTCATTGATAACAGATGCAGTTTAACTATTGTGACAGAATCCTAAAATCCCTTGTTTTGATTTATCAGTTCAGCTAATCTCAGCAGAGTAGCTGTAATGCTTGCTGAGATTCAGGCTGTTCCTATTCGCTGTTTGTACTTACAAAAAGAACAAATGTGTATATAATCCCTCTAATCATGGGCCAGGAGTAAGATGTTGGGACATTTGCTGTCATTGTTACTTATTCGTTAATTTTTGTCTTAACTTAAATCCGTGATCTTTCCCTTAACCCTGACAAGTGCATTTTTCTCTGTCATCAAAAGGAACGTCCAGCATTTAGCTCGAGGTTGTCACTGCAGGGGTTTACAGAGGAGCTTTTATCACTCACGCTGTGTAGACAGTTCCACACTCACCTCAAACGCATGACTACATCACTAGCAAGGCACTCAAAACCCCAGGGTGTGTCGCCAGCATGTCTCCTCAGGTGCTGCCTAGGGAGGTTTACCTGCTCGCTGTAGATCACTCATGTTGCTGAAGATTTGTAGGGTTCACAAATAACTTCTCATAACGTCCGTGAATGTTCCATGAAAACTGTGGGACTGTACCAATATGAATCATTAAACACAGAAAAGCAGGTTGATAAATGCTGATAAATCCACTGGACGCAGTTATATCAGATCATGTTGCTTGATTATCACCTGCATGCTCACTCAGGCTCTCCAATATTGTACACATACAGTTGTAACATTTACAGGTATGTCAGAGTTTTCAAGTAATATTTCTGTGTATGTGATTGCGCCTTCCAATCCATAATCCATCCATTTTCTGCCGCTCATCCTGTTAAGGGCCCCGGGGGGGGGCGGCTGGGGCTGGAGCCTATCCCAGCAGCCTTTGAACGAGGGACAGGGTTCACCCTGGACCCTCAGATAAGCTGAAAAGGTTTCAGAGGTCAAAAGTCAAGATTATTGTCACCTCGCATCTGTCCCATTCTCCTGAAGGTGAGAAGGGAATGCCTGTTAGAGTTGTTATTCCACTGCACATGATGTTTTATTTTATTGCAATATCCCCAAAAAAATTCACTCGTTAAAAAGACCAATTCATAGAGGAACATGCAAGGCAATAGCCTATGTTGGTAAAATGACATTTTAGCACATTTGAATCCTGTATGCGTACCACCAGTGTTTCTCATTCTCCTGTTCAGCATGAAACTTGTAACATTCCACAATTTAAGACATTACAGGAACTATCCCTCATCACCATTCCTGTTTAGTTTGAAATAAAAGCACAAAGGTCATTTAAAATATCAGCGTTCAACTTAAACTTCATGAAGGAGCAGTCCAACCTTGCGCATAATTACCATTTCCTAATGCTGCTCATGTTTTGAACCTGTATTCCAGAGGAATGTATTTAACGCAGCAGTTGAGATTAATTTCATGTTAACTACATACTTTTTTTTACAAAGGTCCTTGTTCAGTGTTAGATATTATTGCATGTGATGAGGATGGGGCAATGAAACACAGCCTTGGAGGCGAGGCTCCTCTCATCATTTCATCCACAGCGTTGAATTAATGTGTTCTGCTGACCCCGCGACCTGCTGATTTACATTGCATCTCAAAGAACATGGGTTGTAATAAAACGTTGACCGTAGCCGCTCTCCTTGCTTACCAGCTAATGCAAAACACAGTGCGCCAATCTCCAGCAGGGACATTTAATGAAAATGAGGAAGCTGAGAGAAAAATGGGAGAAAACCTTTCTGAAATTAATCGAGGACCTCTATTAAAGAAACAAAGGTGGAGGAAAAAAAGATCATAATTGAAATCCCACACAGAGGGCTTCTCTTTTCTCTCCACTTTCTAGCAAAACTTCTTTATTTGCTAACTTTTTTTGATGCTGTGCTGCTCACCATGCAAGCCAAGAACTGGTGCTGATTTGCACAGGGACGTTTTCCCTCGGAGTGTTTTTAGCAACGTCTGTGATTTTACAAGACACAGTGGAGATGACAGATGCTCATCTGCAAGCACCTGTGAAACATCTCAAATGGGAGCTAAGCCAAAGGGACTGAAATATTCGTGCAGCTGTGAAGAAAATCAACTCAAAATACATTTCAGAATTCATTAGGACAGTCAAATAAAAAGTGTTCAAAAATGATGCTGCAGAAGACTGACGCAGGAACGGTCTGTGGCTCCTTCCTCGACGCGCCCATCGACCAAAGCCCCCCCCCCCCGTTGTCACTTTGGTTGTATTTCCAAGGCTGCACCCAAGGTTTCCAATTCTGATAGCAGTTCAGCACTTTACAATGTCCTGCTGCACATTACTGCGCGGAGAGAGAAGCTCTGTCATCGTATCAGACAGATGTGATAAAATACAGGTACTTTCACTCCAGCTCTCTCCTCTCAATGGTGGGGTTGTGGTTTTCACTTTCCAACTTATAAGAAACACTGATATTTATTAGTTTAAATGCATCTATTGGTGATAGAAGTGTGAGGCAAATCACTGAATCTGAGACATCATCTGTATTTCTCAGTGTTGCGCAGATCCGGAAGCAGGATCCCGCATCTGCAACACCTATTTTTTCCACCTTAAATGTTTTCAGAAACGTGTTTGTTTGTGATCTGGTGGCTTTGTTGACAAAAATCAAGCCTCCGCCTCTTAGCGTGTCACATCACCACCACCTAAGTGATTAGTAAACCAGGGTGCCTTCTGATGTGTCCTCACAGGATCTGGTGTTTCCGAAACAGTGTATATTACGGGAAAAAAACACATTTCATTTCCTGTTCAATGCTAGAAATTTATAATCGATTGAAATATTAGTTATGATCAATACTTTATTGAATTCATATTGATGCTTTCCCGTAATAGACAAGATGATGTAATAAAAACAGGTTACATATTTGGTGTCAGAGAGGAGTCTAATATTCTTACAAAACTGAAGTTTGGAAGACTTTTATTATGAGTCTCCAGGAAACGTAACCTCGGGACGGCTTTTGAGGTGTTTATCACAGTGATAATTAAAACTATAAGTTTACAAACCAATCAATAGTTGGGTTTGTAATTAGTAGCGTGAAATGAGCTCTGAAGCGCCACTGATGGTGTCAAATTAGAAGTAAAGTACATTCATTACTTTTTTATTTTACCAACGTGTGCCAGTCCAGTTTCAACAAACTCTTTTTACTGTTGTCTACTTCAGGCAAAGCACGGCGGGGATGTGCAGGAACGCTGCCCCTCTGCAGGCTCCGGGAAGCTGGCCAATCAGAGCAAAGTGGGCTTTTAGCGAGGGGGCCTTTAAGAGACAAGAGCTAAAATGACTTGTTGCAGAGGATGAACTGAGGGGCGACATACAGGGCCGTTATGGGCCAATAAGGATTCGTTTTTTAAATTGAATCACACGAAGCTTCTCTAATGGAGTCCCAGACTAAAAATAAAGAGCTGGAATGAGCACAATAGGTTAACTTTACATTTTCACAAAATTATTGGATGGTGTTAAACAGAGTGCTGATCCTGGAGCTGCTGTGGAAGCCCACTGGAGACTGTAACACACAGTAATGTGCCTTTATCAGGCTGATCCCTTGGGTGCTCAGTCACGCTGCCTCCATATTTTTCTTCTTATATGATCGTCATCAGCGGCTGAAGGTCTGTGTGCCACCTGTCAATCAGTTGTCTACTTCATGTCAAAGGTCCTGAAAATTAAAAACAAAACATTTCATTACACATTTGTTGTCTCGGTCTCATTATCATACATTTTTTTCCTTGATTATTCATAAACTGGAATAATAATTGGAAACTAAATTTGACAGTTTTCTTTCTTCTTGCTGTTCTTAAACAAAGGTGTGAGGAGTGAGTGTGTAGCTGAGTGGGGGAGTAAATAAGGCTGGATAACAGCTTCTCTCTCTCTCTGTCTCTTCCACTTTGTAAACAATGTGACTGAAGCTTGGGCGGGACCTCGGATCCCAAGGTTGAGGGGGTGTCTGCTGATTGGTGTAGACGTTTCCTATACAACGACCGCCACCTGCTCCATTTACACACACTCACACACGCGCGCGCGCGCGCACACACACACACACACGCGCGCACACACACACAACATTATTCTCTGGGGGCAGGTGGCATATACCATATGTGGGCAATATGTGGGCAATGCAGTAACCACAAAAGTGATTCTTTACTGCCACCATCCTATCTGATTCACCATGATAACCTCTATGGAGCAAGGACACACACACACACACACACACACACACACACATACACACACACACACACACACACACACACACACGCACGCAGTCCGACAACATCAACTTCTCTTCAATGGCTAAGGTGAGACAGGAATCTTTTCAGTGAACCTGAGCTCGGTCATGAATCCTGCGGTGGATTTGTTTACATATTTGCTTAAGTCAGAGCACTTCTCATATTTGTATACATGTTTATGACTTCTGCGGATATTAGAAATTATAAATCACACAACTGTGTATGAATCAACAATCCATTATAGGTGCAGAAAGAAAATTGCTGCCCTTCCGTTGACTCACTTCACCACAAACAGACGAAACCCTTTTGCCTCCCGCATCCTTCAGACCAAAGTATTTCTCCCGCGTGTTGTGTGGAGGGTAAGACCAAGGCTATTTCAGACATTTGAATAGTCAGAGTTGAAAATTGAGTTTGTCAAAAGTGTATAATGGGAGTCTGTTTGGGAGGAATATGAACCTGTAGAAAGAAATGCCATTCCGGAGGAAAATATCACCTGCGATATGGCATTTGAATAAGAACTGAATGCATTATACAACTTCCGAATTATCTTAAAGTTTGAATAAAGGAAAAGTGACGCGACCTTGCATACCATAAAATGATCACCGCTTGCATTGTGCCTCACAGAAGAAATTATTGCTCTTTTTTTCTTTTTTTGAAGAACAAATATTTAAAACAGAACAAATGTCAGGGAAGTTTACATAATTTAGAATGAGCCACAGGAATTTTACTGACATTTTCTTTTATAATCTCCCCTTTCTTTCTTTTTTTACTTCCACAGAATACATATTCAGTTGAAAAGGAACTATAAATTGTGGTATATTGAGAATTTCATCTTTAAAAAAAGAAACATAGAGGAAAAGCATAATGATTGAATTAAAATGAAGCACAAGTCTTTATGATGATTGCAGAAGTGGTGAGTGTGTACTGCATTGTGACAATAATACATAATAGAACTGCCAGTAGCATTTATTTCATGCTGTGTTTAATTCTGCAGGAATAATGATAAAGGGAAACAATCAAAATGTGTGAACACAATAAAGAGAGCAACAGAATGGGCTATTGCTCTCCCACAGGGAATGATGGAGCCCTAACTGGGGGGGGGGGGGGGGGTTGGCTGAATAAATCACTCTCCTATCTACAGCATGACCTCCAGTACGCCTTGTACTTTCTTAAGGTACATGTTTGGAAAGGGCTGATTGAACCGAACACTTGAGTCAGTGCATGTTCTGGATTTCTAACATTCTCTATTGAGACGTTGCTGTTTTGGTTTTTCAAAGAGAGATTTTTTTTTTTCTTCAAATTTTGAGGAAAAAAAATGAATTATGCAGAAATCATTTTGGAAACGTATCCTTTGTGTTCTTGGAGGGAGGGAGTGCAGCTCACTCAAAATTTCTCCCTCTATTGTTTTTTTTCTTTTCTTCCTTTTTTGGTGATACTCTTGGCAAGAGGACGTTGTTTACAGAGAAATATATTTGGCACGAGAAAACAGAACTTTGGAATGCATAAATGAGTACAATCCAGGTAAAAATCCCTCAAAAACACTATCATTACTCACCAAAAGTACAGCATTAGGAGTGAGTGTTGGCAGTGTGAGAGTTAATTGGCTCTTTCTTATTTTTATTTTTTGAAATTGCTGGTTAAACACCTTTTAGAGTAAAGTAGGTAAGAAGCTGCCAGTGTCTCCAAGAATGTGTCAGGAGACAGATAAACATTTCTGGAGAAAAAAAGTTGTATAATTATTCTGCGAGAAAGATTTCCCAAATCTTAGTATTGAGTTTGTTGATAGTACAGCGGCCAACAGCCCCTAGAGGCCCCTCTCTCTTTTCTTTTTTATAAAAATTCAATTACATTCATTATTATTTACGCTATATTTTTCTTCCCCCTTATTTTTGGAGGAGCATTCTCTATCTCTGGAATCTCTCCTTTTCTGCAAAGCCTTTTTTCATCACGGTATTTTTCATGGTACAGACAGAATCACATGATGTTTCCCTGCCATGTGCCAAACTGTTCAAATCTAACAAATAACTTTTGTTTTCATGATGATTCGATATTTTTTTTTAACCCCTGCTTCTGCTCCCGTTTCTGCTGCTAAATAAGGTCTTGAAAACGAGGCAGCTAATTTCTGAATTATCTTGTGTGCGTCTGTGTGCATGTTCACATGAATGTAGAAAAGTTGTCTCTGGTTGTACGTTGGTTTGTGTCATTGCATCTGTGTTTTTATGTGAACGCCAACCTGTGCTTGTAGTTATAGATGTTCATTTACGCACGCATGCTTGTGCATTTGTTTGTTTGTGTGTGTGTGTGTGTGTGTGTGTGTATGTGTGTGTGTGTTCGTTGCCTCTTCCATTTCTATGGAAATCAAAAGCGGCAGCAGCCATAAGTTTACACATTTCTCCTGTTTTGACTCCATTCAATCAACTGTGTGCATAATTACTGTGGTGCCGTATGGTAATCTTTTGGGAACCAAATATTGCAGTTTGACAAATCCTTCATTTGTATTCAGTTGCTACACAAAGCATCAATCATGGTTTAGCACACATGCTGCCCACCAACCCCCACTTTCCTTCTCTACACACACACACACACACACACACACACACACACACACACACACTTACAACCCCCCCTCACCCACCAGCCATTCCCCGCCCCCCTCCTCAGAAAGACAGAGCAGTGTGGAACCAAAAGCTGGCTGATTAGAACAGCAAGACATGCTGAGATCTGGGTTTGTCATTAATATTTTCCTCTTCCAGATAGCGCCTCCTACAACGCAGAGAGATACCACCACCAGTGGAGGGAAGGACAAAATGAAGAGGAACCCAGAAACCCAGAGTTGCATTAACACCCCCACCCCACTCACCCCCTTGAAGATGGAAGGCCAGATGAAAGCTGCTGGACACCGCCTCCATGGGTAACACTTATTCTCTAAGCGGCTCATGTTGCAAGGTTTTTCTTGTGCCTTTACTAATTTCTCAATCTCAGTTCATCAGAAGCTACATCCATCATGTGGCAATTAAGGTATTCAAGCGCTAATACTGCTTCTGTTACACTTAACATTAAAAAAGAGGGGGTATATGGAAGAAACTCACTACTTCCTGCTTTCTTCACCCTCTAAAATTATGAGCACGTCTCATCAATGCACACACGTGCCACTACACAAATCCCCACAATCCCACACTGCCTGAGGGTTGACTGTTTGAACCAGTGACATTTTGAGCCTTATTACATGCTCACAACACAGCACAACAAACAAGAAGACCAATTTCAGTTTTTCCCCTCTCTCTCTCTCTCTCTCTCTCTCTCTCTCTCTCTCTCTCTCTCTCTCTCTCTCTCTCCTGTGCCTCCTCACCGTCCTTTTCTTTCGTCTTTCATTGTGTTTGGGATTGAGGATGAGAGCTGGAGAGGAGGGCTGCAGTAAACAAGGAGAAAGAGAGATTAGCACTGGCTAATAATCTCCTCTTTCAACACATGTAGCTTCATATTTCCAAATTAAAGTGGAGTGCAAGAAAAGAGGGCTTATAAAACATTAAACAGCCTCTGGCTCAAATCACGGTGTGCACATCCCACTCCACCCAGCCCAGCCCTGGGGGCCTGCAGAGTACTGTGGGATTTGCAGTGCTGGAGTAAACTAAAGCCATACATCACCCAATGGATCAGGCCCTGGGAGAGGGGCCTGGGCCAATCATTTTGAGGTTAAACAATGTAATTTGGATCTTGTAAGTGCAATTTATTTTGCCTGTCAGACACAGGCATTGAAACATTTTCTGTTTTTTCACTCTTTCTCTGGTAGATAAAAGGAGGATGCTATTTGGGAGAGAGAGAGAGAGAGTGAGAGAGAGAAAGCAGGTCTCTCAGAGGCGAGATTTCCTTCTTGGAGGGAAAAGTAATCAAAAAATCAGGAAAGCAATCAATCTCTAGGAACGTAGATACTGGGGCAGTGAGGATTAGAGAAAAAACGTCTATTTAAGGCTGATCGAAAGAGAAATCGATAGAGTTTATGCATCAATAACCATAGATGGTACATGCACACATGGTCAACCTACTGCCACCACTGAGCCACAGTCTGGTTCTGTCAGGCACAACAGTGCAAGTAAATAGAAAAAAACCACAAGGTTGGTTTTGGATTTTGGGCCACGAGTAACCAGAACCAGCTGAAATGTGCCTTGGTCTGGAACTCGACCAGAGGGATGAACACCATTCTTCAAAATGTTCCCTCATTTGGTGTTTTGATGATGGTGTGGCTTGGACCGGAAGCTCTGCTTCCCAGTTTGGGGATTGCAGTAACAAATGTCAGACCAGACCTTGTACTGTGGTTGGCCTTCCTGTGAGCGTACAGTTGCCTGGGAGGTTGCAATGGAGGAGGCCTGTGAGCCGGGCTGCATAGCAAAGTTCCCAGCAGTAGAAGTGGGATGCTGAGGGTTTATCGCCACATCCACATTGAAGCTACTCCGGGAGATGGGATATGAGGGAAGACCCACTAGCTGACAGTCAAACATCTTTCCACAGCCACTGGAAGGGGGAGTCAGTGTCTGTAGATGAGGAGAAAAGACTTCACCTGGGCCTTCACGTGAGTTGATGGCGTTGTGAGTGACTTCTGGATGCCGGGATTCACTGCTGAATACTCTGGAGGTGTCCTGGACCTATCAGAGGAAACACTGAGGAAGGAGGGTGCCCACTTGATAACCTAAAGGATGCCATCACTCACTTGATCATCCCACAGAGTCTTGGCAGCGGGGCTCAAGTGTGTAATGAAGGGATATTAACACCCAGCCCGACACAAAAAAAATCACTCCCCTCAAAGATTTCAGAAACACTCTTTCCTCTATGGAAGCATCTAGTCAATATTTTTGGCCCCACTTACTCAGACTTTTTCTTAAGTCAATAGTTAAAATCGGAATGCCCTCATGTTGAAGGGCTAGTTAAGATGAATGGAAAAGTTGTAGACATCCACAGGTGCAGCTCTTACCTTCAGCAGGTGTGGGTCAGCACGAGCAGCGGCAGTTCTGCAGCACCACGGCCCTCCGCAAAGCAAATGTGTCAACCAAATAAAAAAAAAACAAAAATCAACATCTGTTTACATGTACACTAGGCTTAGCCCCGAGGCAGCCGTCACTGTGGCTCTATAGTTTTCAACCAGAGAACATCATTGTATTCATACACATGCTGTACTTTCTTCAGGTACATGTTTGGTATGATACTGTTTCAGTGCAAGAAATACAGTAACCTGAGAAGTTGATTGAAAAACAAAGACGTAAATGAAGTTGAAAATTCCAGTGGGATATTAAGAGAAATTATTGTGCGTCAAGAAGCTTAATATTTTTTAGGAGGTAATTATACTGAATGTAAGGCTGCGTTTTTATGGAAGGTGAGAAACTTTTAAGTCGTGTTCAACTTCTCCAAGGTCAAAGACTAAAATATATTTCCTTTTATCTTCTCAAGTATACAAGTGCTAATGACAAAATGTATGCCATTAACTCCACAGAGACACCACCGGGTGTCTCAACAAGAATGGGATTACATACTTTCTGCATCGCTGTAGGAGAGTAACTGACTGTAAGACCTAAAGCCATTTTAATGTCTCTTCCAAAGAGAGCTGCTATCCTCTTCTCTTGAACATATATTTTGGTTCCGTCTCTTAATGTGTGCTGGGGTTGGTGCCGGTCAGAAAATCTCCCGCAGTTTAGAGGATTAGAAGCTACAAAGTGCCGCTGGTGGAAAGAAAGAGCTAGCCATTTGAGTGATACAAGTGAATTAAGAGATTAAGATGGTTTAGAAAGACTGATTACAAAACCATAGGGGGTTTAAAATGCAAAGACAAACTGTGAGATGGGATAAATCCCTTGTACTTTTCTCTCGCGCGATGCTGTTATTTTGCCTTGTGCCAAAAGCAACACTCAATCCGCCAACACCTATTGAATTGATCCGAGTCTCTAGATTAAACACTGCTCACGTAAGAAGCATGACTTGGTCAAGGTTGTATCAAGAGTGACTGCGGCCAGTTCATTATTAATCCACGTGTACATTATCTGGATCTTTTCCGACCAACAAAACATTCCAGATCTGTATTCTGGGTGGAAGGGTCACGGTTTATCCCATAAGACACGTGAGAGAGTGCAAATATTGTGTCTCCTAACCTTTCACCGGCAATGATCCCTCACTTTCAAAATATCACATTGATCTGATATGACATATAATGCACAATGAAATATATTGTCTCATCCTCGCTATCGCTCTCATGTGCAGTTGGATTTGAATTTATCTGAGGTTTTATGAGCTTTATGTCTAACCCAGAACCCCAATCAAATTCCAAAAACAAATAAACAACAGCAAAGCCTTGCAACAATCAGACACTGAACAAGAACATTGCACAGAGACAGAACGGAGAACAGACGGTTCTGCCTTTCTATCGAGTTTACAGGTTACGTCTGTGCTGTGGACTGCGATAATCCTAAACTGGGTGGGCACGGAATTAAGAGCGATGCCGGTAAAATACACCAGAGGCCGGTAGATTAGACTCATTCAGGTTCTGTCTGTCTGTCGTAGGTTCAATGAATTTGATGATGTTTTGCAGAGTGCGCCCCCCCCCCCCCTCTCCCAAGACGCCACCCCATCCACTCTAGCATTCATTCACCAGCCTCACTAACAGATTCTGTGCTCTGTGCCTGCCACAGCCACCTTGACCTTTGACCTCCCCCCCCCCCCCCCCCCCCATCATCCCATTACATTTTAGGGTACAGTGACCTCTGACCCCCCCCCCCCAAAAAAAAATCTTCACAGGCTATCTTTGAGTTCCAGTGAATATTTGTGGCAAAATCAAAGTAAAATAAATATCCGTCTTCATCTCATTATTTGTGCTTTTCTAAATAAAATCATCTGATTCCAGTTTGGGGTGCATCTTTGTTATGATTAGTGTGACCTCATATCAACCACATTGATGTTTAATGAAATCTTATTTATAAGCTACTTATTTTTTCCATTAACAGATTTGTTCGCACTCCAGAAGTTGATATTATTTCATCTCATTTGCAGCGTTCCTGTGAAAAATTATCATTTAGACTGAGAGTCGGCTCCCTCTGTATTACTAGCATAAAACACAGACGCTGCCTATTGAAACGTTTTAAAATTCAGATCATGTCGTGCAAATTAATAGTCACTAGTTTTAATTGGAGTGATATAATTATCTCCAAAATCTAAATTAATCCACACCACAAAATTGATTTCTGTTTCAGTGAGATTAAAAGAGGATGTATGTGGTTGTGTACTGGAAAGAATCCTACATTGGTAAATGAAACAACCTCTAACTGGGTCCCGTGTCTAATTCCCTGTAGTGGAACACTGTTTATCTGAAGAACAGTAACTTTAGGCAAAGCTGTACTGCCAGAAATTATTCTGGAACAAATTGATCCAAAAGTAGCTTGCCAGGCATTGCAACTGTGTCCTAGGTAAGTCTTGAGAAGAACAAACGGAATGAATAAGAAAAAGAAGGAAAAAAAATGGAGAACAGATAGAGGGGATAGAAAGTGCTGGCCACTGCAAAGTCTCCAAACAAAGAGGATATGTGAGGCGTGTACCTCAAGCCTTTTTCCCTTACAAGAAGAGCCAGTAAGCACTTTTCTCTACGCTGAAAAGCTAGCTCTCGCTCTCCATGTCACATCAGCAGTTTTTTAGCGAAGCTCACAAGCAGCATATCCAGGTGAGGGGTGTATGTTAAGGATTTCTTCCTTTCCCCTATCCGTCTCTTTCACTGTTACACTCCTCTTCCTCATCCCACCCCCGCCTCGCTGTTTCTCTCATCCTCTGCCAATATGTCTCTCGCTCATTCTCCCCCTCTCCTTGCACTTTACAATTCTCTTTCTGTCTCACTCAAGATGTTTCAAAGCCCGTATCACTCCTTTTAGTTTCTCCATCTGCCTTTATTCTGTCTTTTTTCCAGCACTCTCTCTTCTTCCAGGCGGTGTGTACATTTATGTCGTGGTTTGTGAACCCATTCTTTTACATTTGAAGTCTACATTTACTCTTATGATGCCCAATCAACTCGGTTCTTCCCACCCCAAAATATTCCCGACATCTGAAAATAAAACCATCCAGTGCATGTCTAATCAGATATAAATATGTGTCAACACTGAATTTGGATTCTGCTAATGACACAGTTTCAAATCAGTTTCATTTTTTCTTTCTGCATTTTCCATTTGGACATTTTATATAGAGTCTGTGAAAATCTGGTTTCCCGAGGGAGAAATATTGAATGCATGCATGTTACATTAATTCCTCATAAGCTGTCTTCTCATATGAGCTCTGGACTTTGTCCACAGAATCACAATTTGTCCTGAGTTGCCCTTTCATGCACACAGCACACAACAGGAGATTGTCCCTGATGTGCTCTTACCTACTGGCTATAATCCATTTAGTTTAGGAGAGGGCTGGGATCGGGAATCACGTCGTGCCACAAACCCTTTGCTCGTTTCTAATTTGGTCATAATCAAATCGCTCTTGCACATCCTGGCGTTAGTAACAACAAAAGTTTGCGTGTCGATTTTTGTTGATTCTCTTGAGATGTTTTTGTCTACATGGCCGCCGATGGGCCTTCTTGTAGCAATAAATCCTATGGAAAATGATTGGCTCTAGTCACACAGAGCTCAGTTGGACATTACACAGACTCGGTACTAGGGACCTGCCTGGCACAGTTAGTCCTTTTAATGGCAGGTCTGACGGCAGTGTGTATTCTCACACACAGCTCCTCAGGGTTATGTCTGGACGGGCAGTGTATTTTAGAGGCTTAAGATAGACACATGCTAACTGGAGGCAGGTGCGCGTGCGCACACACACACACACACACACCTACACACACACACACCTACACACACACAGCCACATTCGTGGTGCAGAATACTAACCTAATAGCAATGATACTTGATACACTTATCAGTGAAACTTTAATCCAGTGCTGTTCAACAGCTCCACAAATTACTTCCCTAAATGACCCCCGGTATTGTTCTCAAAATTCAATAAATATTGAACTCGTGAAGCGAGGATTTATAGTAGAACTGTTATATAATCTACACTAAACATATTTGTCTACTTTTTTAGCTTAATGCTGTCTTTTTTGATTCATGAAATTATACTTTGAACAATGCTGCAAGTCAAGTATTCTTTAAATTAACTTTTTTTTATGTGAGAATGTAGACAACTGCTTAACTTTGTATTGTGAACTACAAGTATAATAACAAGAGTATGCTGTCAGTTCATTTGTACCCACGGATATTTATTTTTAGGTATACTGTTGGCTTAGCAGTTATCTCTATTTTTATGTTAGCTTTGGAAACTTTTGGAATTTTTGATTTACACTGTACAATAAATATTGCAAACTTTCTGTCTAAGGCAAGAAAATTTCACTATTGTTTCTTCAGGTACATCGCAAGCAAAAAAGTAAGAACAAGTAAAAGTCATGCATATATAATGAAAGCACAATCTCGTTTGGTTCCAAATCACTTCTTTTATTTAAGGACTTTCACCTTAATTCTAATCCTGAACCCCAAACCATGCCATAACCCACAAACAGTTGCTTATACTCTAGAGGCTAAGCATTTTGCTCCCCGAATCGGATGTCGGACTCCATATCAGACCCCATGAGTGTAGTAAATCAAGGGAGCAAACACACACGCAAGGGGCCCCGGGTGGTTGAATAGCAGAGCTATTCATGTGACTGGAACACCCCCGACTGTGAACACCACTTTCCCTGGAAAGTGAAGCTGGGGCACAAATCACATTTTCTGCACAATTAAAGCAGGGCTGCAGCTATGTGTATCAGTGCCTTGCTCTCCACAGGAGCCCGGGGAGTCGGCAGGCTTGTCCCCTCTCTCCCCGTAATGACAATGTGATGAAGACGGTTTCTCTGTAATTAGTTTCTCAAAGTTCTCATTCGGTGAGTGAGGCCAGACTGAGCGGCAGAGAAAAGGCCACTTTGTTCTGCAACTCTGCACTTACTGCATAGACCTTCTTGGACAAGAGAGCTTGATGACGAATCGCATTGGACAGTTGCGTCTGCAAAAATTTGCTCGAGAGAGAGTAGCACTGCACTTCTTAACTTATCACTGCTTTAATCAAATCCGTTTCTTTGACTATTCCTTAATAAGAAAATCTATATGCACTTATAACGAGGCTATTTTAAGTCTCCTGATCGTTTTGTAATGGATTTTATGCAAGGCAGCAAAAATCCAGAGCAACACACTGCTGTACTTAAAACCAAGTGAAGGGGAGGATAGATCGTGAATGCAAACTCTTCTAATGTGTATAAATAGCAACATTAACATCTCAACATGAGGATCTATGGATGCAGCCTGACAGGCCTCCTGAAAGCAGCACATTTGTAACTTGTTGCTGGGAGTCTAAAGCTAACTTACAGGTTCCAGTTCACCAGCAGCAATAAAAGCCAAAGCAGTTACATTATATTGCTCCATTACCACATCTTCTACTGTTGGGGTAGTCCTGTAAGGTGAAACTATTGTCTTTTGTGGCAAAAATGCAATCACGGGAGCAGGCTATCATCAATCAGCAGAATAGCCCTATTTTTTTAAATGGAGTCTTGATGCTGATGTTTATTTGAAGATGGTGGGTGGATATATGTCAGGAGCCGAGGGACAGTGAGATAAAGTATCAGCTAATGGGGTACAAAAAAAAAAACCAACAGCGATTTGTGATTATCCCCCATGTGTGTAAGAGACAGCATCACATCTTTGTTGCTGACTAAGGACTTGTGAAGCAACCGCTAACAATGTGATGAATGTCAGCAGAGACAAATGATAATAGATGAGTTCCAAAATCATAGCGTGGTCCAAAAATTTGACTTGAAGCAGCAGGGATAGTGAGGGGAAATGAAAAACTCCCACAACATTTTCTTCGATCATGAGCTGTATTTACTGCTAGCATAACACAGGCATTGACACTGAAAACGAAACTCAGCAAACTACTAGTAATGACTCATGTTGATAGAAAAGGACAATCAGACCTCTTGAGGCAAAAGGCAGCAGTTCTAATTGACAACAGTTGTCATTGGTGCTGATTTGCCATCAACAAGCCAGTGAGGCTCATCTCTTGAGAAAAGCTAATAGCTGAAATGCAGAGGGCACAGGTGTGGCATGACCTGAATGTCACAGGGGAGAGTTTCCATGACAACCAGCCTACACATTGATTGGCACCACTGAAGAAATGTATTTTTATTTTTTTTTATTTTCCTATAAACCATAAACCCAAACCATAGCAAATTCTGCATGAAAAGAGTGTTTGTCCCAAAAAAACAAAAAATCTGTTTTGAGAGATGATTAAAATAAATTAATCATCACACCAGAGACAATCAATCAATTTGTATCCATAATTGTGCAGTTGTAGCAATCAATACGCAGTAGATGCTATAATCAGATGCCACTGACCTGCTTAACAGCTCCTCTGAAAACACATCTGGCACATGCACCTGCTTCTGTGATAGCTGACAGCTTCAACTGTAAATGATTGAAGAAGTGGCTCCTTGAATTTCATACTCACTCGCAAAGGAAGGCAGGAAAATATATGGAGACAAGTCAAAAAATTGATTAGACAATGAAAGACTGAGTATTCCTGACAAATGTTGCACTAAACTCCATGAAGTGGTGCTGCATTTCATTGCAATATCCCAAAGGCTACGAGCTCATTCGAACCTTTAACTCATTACTTAATTCACCTTATTTCCTGAGTTGGATCAATATGTTTCTGGCCATGTAAAGTGATCATGGATCATTTATGACATTTAAAATGATCGATACTATAAAGACGGGTTATTAAATCAGGGATGTATACACACAAAGGTCCATCAGACCATCATCTCAGAAAGACTTTAGAAAATCATTCCAACCCACTTTACTGCCATAATTGTTTAAGTGTGAAGATTTCACTTTCGTTTTTATCCCAACGATTAACTCTAAAACATAGCAGGTTTTAAGTTTCCAAGAACTTATCGTGGAAAGCTTCACCATTATATGCCTGAGTCCAATGTCGTTTTCAATATGACATCTGTGAAGGGGGAGATTAGAGCATGAATCACAAATACTTCTTGCTGCCGCCTAGAATAGCCCTGAAGAAAATGCATGTGACCCAGGCATGAGGAATTCTCAGGAGCTGTCAGCTGAGATCAAACTCATTTGCAGACCACAAGCTTTGGCGTGCAAACACACCGCTTACATGGACACACTGTCTGTGATTGGATTCTTGCTCCCACCTCTTTTCCTCCTTTCCTTCCATGGTAGATCGAGGATTCACGAAATTCAATCATATCAGGAATAACAACGATGCATATTAAATCATAAAAAATACAATGTACATCTGCAAAAAACAAGAAATGTTATCCAAACGTGGTAAACAACACCCCAGGTTTCGCTTGTCTGTTGTTGCACTTCAAAGATTCTTGTTCTTTAAAGAGGATATAATTCTGTATTTTTAAAATCTCACCATAAAGAACATATGGATTAGAGCAGTAAATAAGTCTGACGGTGGCAAGCAGGTAGCAACCTGCAGTAAGGTAAGCCTCACTCCCAGCACCTCAAGAGAAGCACTGGTGACTGACACTAGTGAGATTTAAACAACTGACGAACGTCAGTCCCTAAATGAGATCTTCGCTGTGCACAAGGACGACAACGCAAGTCCAATTAAATGAGTTAATCAAGTTGTAACTGTAGCTTGACTGCAACTGTGTATGTAAACCCACTGACTCCGTGATGACACATCGCTATCGTATTAGCTACAACCCCCGATGACCTTTGACCATGTCCACATACAGACACACACACACGCACACGCACACACGTCCGCAAGGAAAAACAAAATTTCTCTGAATTGTGTGAATTTACATACATGTATTATGTGTATCTCTACCTTTTAGTTGCACCTGTGGTCTCTGTGGGTATGATTGCATGGTACCAGCATACGTCTTCATGGACCACGGGGAGGTCATAGCTTCTAACTTCTTTACTTTTTAATATTCTCTCATCTCTACCAGGCTAAATCATGTCCTATTCCACCCATTCTAAGCGCACACAGCAGCAACAAGGCAGAATCTGCCCGGAGAGGATACCCAGCACACAGCCATGATGGACGGTGTCATAAAGTTGTGACTGAGGTTGTTTGTTCTGTAACTAGCCCTGGAGTGTGTGTGTGTGTGTGTGTGTGGGGGGGGGGGGGGCAAATGTTTGTGACTTGTGAAGCCAAGATGGCCACATGCAGAAAGAGATGGAGGGGGGTAGAAGAGTGGAGCTGGTAGAGCCTGCGGCTTGGTGATAATCTCAACATGCACCAAGCCCAGGGCGCGGACCTGGCGGCTCTTGGTTTGTGCTGCTGCTGTGCTTGTCATGTTTCCAGCACCTCCCAGCAGAAATAACCAGCGCTGGCAGAGCTGGTGGCCGGATGCAAGGAGGTGCCAGTGGCTATAACAGCGGATATATCGCTTATGAGATCAGATGTCTGTAGGGCTGGAGGAACCATGAGAGACTGAAGGGGGGGGGCATAGAGAGAGAGAGAGAGAAACAGAGAGAGAGAGAGAGACAGAGAGAGACAGACAGACACAAAGACAGAGACAGAGATACAGCATTCACATCAGGAGGAAATTGCTTTGCTGCCACTAGCCCTTCGGTGGTAAACACAGCGAGTTAGTGTGTGTGGCAGAGAGTGGCTATAATTGTCTTGACATGGACATTGTTTCGATGGACAGAGGGAAGGAGGGGAGAGAAAGGAAGAAAGTGGGGGGGGAGAGGGGTGGCTGTGAAGTATGGATTCAGGAAATTGGCATGGCGTTCACACAGTGCCTAGGTAAAAGTGGCTCAACAGCAAGTGGAGAAAATTGTTTATGAAGCTTTCCATCCCTGAATTTAAACTGAACAGAAAGGGGTGCGAGGGAAGGGGGAGGGAGGAGCAGAAGGGAGAGAAAGAGAGAAAATTGGATGGGAAAGTGTCTTGGGGAAAAGGATTGGAATAAGTGGAATATATGGACTAGAAATCAGATACAGCCAAGAATGGACTGTGAATGTACTCCAGCCTATAGGCTAATGCTACACCAGCGCAGGACGATTTCCACACTTTCCACACTCCAGAACCTATGGTTATGCACATAACATTATACACTCTCATAACAATTACTACTATAATTCACAAGCTCAACCATTCCGGCTGAATTTATGGCACCATCACTTACAGTTACATTGTATAAAAATGCAATTGTGCAGCATAGGGGCCATTTTGCAATACGAGAGCCACATTACCTTGGTGACAAATATAATGTGGTATTAAGCAGGGTTGATAAATGGAAATAAGGTAGGTGATATCACATTCAAGCATAAAATCATACGTCTATGAAGATACTCATTCAGTCATGGTGTATCGAAGAGCTAAACTAAGGCCACTGATGCTTGAACTCAAAATTAAGAGGTTTGTTGTCAGATAGAACCTGTGCCAAAAGTTGTTTTTATTTTTTGGTTCTGCAGCTGGTGTGTCTTCAACTCTTTTCATTAGGAGTCTTCACATCTTCATACGTTGTTTTATTTTTTTTGCATAGAACTCTTTTCATTTGTTTTTTATTCGGTAACCACAGTGCTCGGGATTGTCACTTTTAGCCTTTTAATCACAGTGAGAGAGGGTAAACCAGTACCAGACCATCATTCTGGTCTCATCACCCACAAAATCTCATGAACCCACAACAACCAGTGGCTCTGTCTTCTCTCATTCTGTGGTTCAGTCCATATTTCACCAAGAGCCAGGCAGGAGGACGAAACTTTTATTGACATTTTTAATTAAAAAAAACCCCAAGTAATTCATCTCCAAACTGCTCTGAAAACCCCCCAGCTGGGTGCTTGCAGGAGGTGTTTTCAGTTGGAAAAAAGGGGAACGAAAAAAGCTTTGGTGGAGACTTCCATTTGACCTCTGCAGGGAGTTCAGGTCTCGAGGTAATATGTGTGTGGTTGACCCAGTGTCAAGCGGTCCGTGTAGAAAACTCAGGACTGCATCAGAAGTGCCTGATATATTCTGTTGTAGGCATTTCTTTAATTTGTGTAGTGATGGTTTGTTGTAGATGGCTTGCAGTAATCCCTGGTTAGACTGCTTGACTTCTCTGGACAAAATCTATACACTGCTTACTTTTCAACATTTACCAGAGGAGTTGGCTCTCACATGCACAGACCTGTGTGTTCCTGGCCTCCAGTGAATTCACGGAGCCACACCTTGACGAACGTGATCAAAACAATGGCTGGGTGGTGACCCACAACTCAAATTTGATCCCGCCTCACAATAAATGAAAGACTCGTGACTGAAGCCTTTCTAGTAATGATGCAATTCCACATCTTCCAGAATGTTAAGCAAATCAAGTTCCATTTTAGAATTTCAACTTGAAATATTGAGTGATTTCAAATTAAATAATAATAATAAGTATTGAATCTTCTTTGGTCGGTGGACCCAAATGCACAAACAGCTGCGAAGGGGAGGGAGTGAGGTGGAAAAAGTAAATCAGTAAAAAAGGAGTACAGGGAATTATCCATCCATCCATCATCTTCTGCTTATCCTGTTAAGGGTCATGGGGGGCTGGAGTCTATCTCAGCAGCCTTAAGGTGAGAGGCAGGGTTCACCCTGGACAGGTCACCAGTCCATCACAGGACCAACACATAGAGACAGACAACCATTCACACTCACAGTCACACCTACAGTCAATTTAGAGTATCAATCAGCCTCGTCCCCTCTTGATGTCTTTGGACTGTGGGAGGAAGCTGGAGAACCAGAGAGAACCCACGCAGGAACAGGGAGAACATGCACACTCCCGGGGCTCGAACTCGGAACCTTCTTGCTGTGAGGCGACAGAGCTGACCACTGCACCACCGTGCCACCCTTTGGTAAACCCTCACATTAAGTAATACAAAGAACTAACAAAGCTCACTGACAAGCGATACTGAACAGACAGAAATTATGGAAATACACTGTAGACCTCTACTGCCATCTAAGCTCAGCATGTCCAGGGTGTTTTCAATTTATTTGTTTTGGTAATGAGGGGTCAGGAGTACCACAATGATGGTTATCAAGTCACTAAATCAGCCCAGCTTTCCTTCACCTGTCAGTGAATATATACATGTGTGTGTGTGTGTGTGTGTCTGCGTGTTTGAATGAAACTGTTATGCCAGCATGAGATATATTTTACTCAAGAGTAACAAACTGCAGTCCTTCACAAACATGAGGAACATTATGCAGCTACTGGCAAGTAAAACTCAACTGTTATTTACCCAACAGCAGCACAAAATTCACTTTTAACATGATCAGCAGCAAAGCCATACATGGGTACGGAACGACCCTTGTTACTCTACAATGAAAAATTCGGTGTTGTCAAAACTTTTATTGTCTTATTTGACCTCTCGGACCACTTTTGTGAGCAAATGCTCAGCGCTATTTGGTTTTGTATCCAGGACAACGGTTGTAAAAACACAGACAAGTGACTTAAAAGTCCTGTGTTGATTCTTGTTTTATGAGTGCCGATTTCCTCTGAGGCACGGGATAGATGAAAACATCAAGGTGTGAAATAAATAACACATGATGAGAAGTGTGTAAATACTGCATTCTCTCGTCTTCCTCGCACACACACACACACACACACGGACACACACACACACACACACACACACACACACGGACACACACACACGAGCACAGCGTGTCCCCGGGATGAAAGCGGCAACTGGCATCTGAGATAAGCAAATGCCTTTGAGCGGCGTCCCTCACATCCACACCGATGCATTATTGATCATGACTCCTCATAGTATGGGAATTTTAGCCCAGCTAGCTGATGCCCCTAGGTGAGCATCAGATGAGCTACTGGTTGCGTTTCATTTCAGGTCCCTGCTCCCAGTCTGATTTCTCTCTTTTCTAATTGATCTAAGAATTACTGAATAAGCAATGGTAACGGATGAGAGCATATAGAGGCTTTGTACTTACCCACATTCAATGTCCAACAGATCCAAGATAAATGTCGAGAAAATTGGTTGAGGTCCACCTCAGCGTGTCAAAGTAAAACCAAGAAAAGTGAAGTTTTTCTTAGTCTGATAAGAAAAAAAAAAACTTCAGTGATTCCCCCAGTAATGCCAGCTATTACATAGCTTAGCGATGTGTGATGAAAATCATGGTGTGGGTTTAAGAACCCACGTATGCCCTATGTTGATATGGAAGCAAGCAGGACAGCACAACTCATCATCAGGTTTGTTTGGGAGACATAACTTCATCAAACAGATACTAGTTCAAGAATAAAATGATTTTACAGGTCAGAAGTGTTTCCTACATTCCACGGTACCAGATTTTTGCATCTATAAATATGAATGTACAGCCACGACATTGTTAGCTTAGCATAGAGGTGGGTAGAGAAAGCAAGTACAAGTACATAAGTACATTACAAGCACTTTTACAACTAGAGGGCCCTCTGAGAGTACATAATGTGCCTCTGCTGAAGTAATATGATGTGATCAGATCTGGATCTGGTTCTGGATCAGTTTCAGAGTTTATGGTTCAGGTTCTAAAACTCAAGTTTGGTCATCAAAATACATACACAACTATTTGAGTTATCCCGCACAGAGCAATGCCAGGAATAACACATCTCCTTAGTGGAAGATATAAAGATTCGACTCGGGATCAGTGCCATTTCTTTGTCTGTCAAGTAGATTAAGCAAAAATTACAAGGTTCTTTTTCCTCCAAACATAAGAGGGGTTTAGTAGGGACCAAGGCATCGATTTTGGGATGATTAGTCACTATGCCACCTGTTAGCAAAGGGAACTTACTGTATATGTTTTTCTTCTGCTGCTCACCCAACACAGATCCAGCACGGTGTTGACACCCACTTTAGATTTCCTGGTCTCATTCTTTTGACAGACAGCTAAGCTGCCCAATCAGGTGCAGTCTGGTTTTGGCTGTTGATGGACAGCTAAACAGTTCCAATCAATCTAACTGGTAGCAGGTTTTGATCGCGCGGAGGAAAATTTGGCCCGGCACCCCTTACGTATTAGGGATTTTGATGCTTCCTTTTTTAAACATCATAGTTCATTGATTGCCATCGAGACATCATGTCAAATTCAGGGATTATAACAAAAAGTAAATAGAAATCGGGGAACCTACCCCTCCTTTAAGAACCTACTGATGGGTTGACAGGAAGACTGAGTTTTTTTTTATTTGGGTGTTTCCATGGCAACGCAAAGAATGTTCAACATAGAACACAAAATAGTTGTAGCTGGACTCCATATGGTCAGATCTTATCCAAAATTGCATGTTTGATGAGAGTCGTGGCCTGCAGACAACTACCACTTCATGCTAACAGTCAGTTAGCCCGATGGAACAAATATCATTTGATTTACATCAGAATTACACAGTGTTGCCTTCATCTGATGTTCAGCTTCATCATCATTTAGTGTGCCTCCTCTAGTGCCACCCAGTGATGTCTGCACCACAGTGGAGGTATTAGTCTGCTCCTGCATGTAAAGTCTAGATATTCTCAGGTTTCGCCATCCTATCACTCTTCTGCCACACACTGTTATGTGTGCAGGGGTGTCAGGGCCTGCTCATCACATGGGGTGACTCATCTTTGGTTTGACTCTGCTGGTATAAATTATGAATGCGTTTTTAGTAACAATGAAAAGAGTTATGCATTAAAACAGTGCAAATACACAAATAAACAAAATTTAATGGAAAAATGGGCCTAATGAAACACTCCCTCACCTCTGCAGAGAGAAAAGCTAAACTAGCTTAGACCAAGTGTAAAATAAAAAGGTCTGCTAGCACCTCTTAAGAACTTCTAGTTTGTTTAATCCCTTTAAATATTAAGCTTTAAAAAAATTTAGTAAGTTTACAGGCTATATTTTTCCTCCGCTGATTACTTTACTGTGGTAATGAGAATTAATTCAAACTCTCTTGGCTTCAGTTTAACAATTTACAGCCTAAAAGTAAAAAACAAATGGGACAAATATACAAATCTGGTTGCTGTTTATTTCTGGTATTTTTTACATGCCTTTTTGCTTTTTAACTGCAGTTTGGATTGTGATGAGTTTTTTTTACTTGTTTCTCTATTCCTTAGTCTCTCTCTTTCTCTCTCTCTCTCTCTCTCTCACACACACACACACACACACACACACACACACACACACACACACACACACACATACCTTCTCCCTTTCTGAGTTTGTAGGCTGAGAATACTCATGGCCAAAGTGTCCCAGTGCTAAGATGAAGGGATTTGCCTGTTCTTGTTTGCCTGGTTAAATAGTCGTGGCTATGCTTTAATTAGTGTGAGGAAAATCAATGATGTATAAAGGATGGAGAAGAAATGAGTCCATTGTCACCTGCTGTTTTAAATCTAATCAGATGGAGCTTTGACCAGGATTTTTGTCAGCAGCCTTATAAAACATAATCAGGATGTTGGAAAATGATATAAATAAACTATACATATCAAGTGGAGCACATTGCTGATCAGTCTTTCCTGCAATACTTACAGCTAAGTTTTAAGACAACGGTAGTTAGCACCAACGCTAACTAGCCCATGACTCATGGTCTTCTGGATGGAGGCTAAACACTGCTCAGCTGAGGTCACTGGAGTTCAAGAGATGCATATGAATGTGTAGCTGCCTTTCACAGGGCTAATGTTTCTCTGTGGGACTTTGTGAGTGTGAGGTAAAAGGGAATGTCAATGAATGTGAAAGTTAGAGAAAAATTTGAAATTGTGATGTATGAACTCTTTCGTCATTAAGACCAGTCAATAGGCATTAAATGTTGAACTCTATCACATTGCAGACCAAACTGAATCAGTTAGCCTGATGTTATTGAACTGAGATGATATGAATATTGTGATTAATGGGAACTATTGGAACAATACTGGCTCACTCTGGTAAACCATCCGACTTCTAAACTACTGCAAGTGGGGTCAGTTTACCTAAATGGCTTTGCGATTTCTATCTGAGTTATAACACCAGGGTGATTAGAAGCAGAAAAACGCTGGCATGAGCTGCATGAAAACATAATGACATATGTACTTTTTTTTCTTCGTTGTTCTCGCTGTATCTGTTATTCTTTTATCCAGATGTTCATCTTTCAGTCCCCGCTCACTGTCTCAAAACTGGACTCCTCCTCACCTTTCTCATTTTGTCTTCCTTTGTATTTGGGCCAGAGTTCTCCATCCAGGACCCCTTACATTGTGGATATCTCCACCAGTTGGAGTAATCCACTTCTCCCAGTGTGTCTGACGCCTGCTCCACTCAGCAGGGTCCAGGATTATCTCACCACTCAGTGCTCACCACCACAACTAAAGGGGAACTCAACACACTCACCGCTAAGGCTAGTTAGCGCCATATCCCTTCAAGACAGCTGAAGCTGGCAGGAGTCTGTGTGCCCTGTTTAACTGTATTTGTGCGGTCCAAAAAGCAGGAGTTCACTTTAGTTTTAGGGTCTGACATCATTTGTGGGGCCAAAATGATTGCCAACACAAGTGCAGATTGATGCTTGAGGGTTGGGGTTGGAATTAGGGATTACATTAGGGTCAAACAAAGGTCAAACTACCCTAACCCTGACCAGTTTTGAAATCTGGTTGTATCACATGTTTCTGGTGAATCCTCACAGATGTGCTTTCCTGTTTTCAAGTATGCAAACACTAAAAGATTAAACAATGGCGCACACAGGATCTTGTTAAGATTCTTGTGCAGTCTCATGCTACGTCTCTCACGTGATGTCATGAGGAGATAGATGTAAACAAAAAAAGAGATAGATGCAGTGTAACAAGTTGCTGCAAAAAAAGTAGAAAACTAACAAGACTGGATGTAAGGCAGGACTCGGGACGAGTCTTTAGTTAGTGGCCAGCAGGAGGGCCGTGTACTGGCTAATGTTCATCATGAGGGCTGGGGGGTTTATTGATGCTTGGCAGCACTGTAAGCTGCTCCTGGATGGCTTTCTACTCGGTTATTGTGGCCTCACCATGAAAGTAGCGATGCAGCTCGCATTCAGATTTTAAAAGTTGAATCTCAAACCTGTGTGAAATGACCGGCGCGTCCCGATGGGTATGTGAGGTCACATCACCAGATCTTCTGACCAGCTTTGAGTCGCAAATGCTTTCCTTTTTGGTCAGCGGGGTTGAATCTACCCAAACTCCACCCTGTCAATGGCGATAGCAACACTAGTTTATTTGTCTTTGCATGTGTGTGCAAGGGAAAAGCATGAATGTGGGCACAAATGTACACATGCAGCAGCGTGTCAGAGTCTGTTCTATATTAGGTCTTGATTGATGAGGGATGACTCAGCTGCTTCAGATCAAATCCATCACTATTGTAGCTGCACATGTGGAAATCAACAACACCAGTGTGATGGGGCCAGTTTGCCTTCGAAGGACTTGAACCTTAAAGTCTTTTCTGTCTAACACTAAAACTCACTTTTAGAGAACTATTTCAGTCGCTAAATGTGTATCATGTATGTTTGTGGTGAGCATTGCTTTATTTGATGAAGAAATGGATTCATATCCTTATTCAAATGCAAAATTTAAAACACAATTGTCTGACCATTTCAGCGACTAGATACTCTACCGGTCTGCATTTTTACATTTCTGTTTGCAAAAGTTGTTTCATGTATCAATGCTACATCCAGAAGTTCGAGTAGCATTTTTTTAAAGTGGTTTATAATAAAGAAGCACCTTGTCTTCATCATGGCAGGTGACCTTGATCAGATTTCATGGCCCTAGAACAGTAGTTTTCGCAACTGTAGGGCCTAGGGTGTTAAAACAAGCTCTGGGATATATTTATGTGGAGTTGACAGGGTTGGCCTACTCAAAAGAATATAGCCTGTTTATGTTTGGGGAAGCAAAATCATGATTTTGGCAAATACTGTAAATACTGCGGTACTCTATACGCAGTCTTCTAATGATTTACAACTCTAACGGACAAATGGAAGTTAGGAAGGAGAGCTTGGTGGCTAAAAATATCTGCATCAAAAGAGATTGAGGTTTGAAAACCTTGGCAAAAACATGCTTTACTCTATGAGTAACTTAGGTGGGGAAAAAATAAAAGTGCCTGAACGGCATATGCTCACAGACGAGTGCTTCAGAGAGAGCGTTAAGTAAACCCTGTCTGTGTCAAGCCAGAAAAGACACAGACTTTGGAGGGTTACGGTGAGAAAACATAGACCAGAGCTGGGTTGGAGCTCAGGTTTTAGGCCTGTCCAAGGCTCGAGTCTGTATATTTGTCTTCCTAAAAGAATACTAGGTGTGTAATAGATGTCAAGTTATACATTTTCCAAACACTGCGTGACCATGTGCTGCTGATAAACACCACAAGATTTTGCTTGGACTGATGTGGCTTTACTCTTATCATCATTTTTGGTGCCAACAAGCAGATAAAGAACAAAAAAGCAGAATCTGTATCCACTCATGAACCTGCAACTTTAAAGCAAAAAGATTTTGGTCTTGGAATTCTTTGACTTAAAGTCAATGTCATTTTACAGAGAATATCTATGATGCAAAGTTCTGTTGACACAAATCATCCATCATATCATCATGTTGTCAGACTTAATTTTTCTGCTTTTATTCAGTGTCCACATTCATGGTTATTGACTGATAGAAGGAAGAACAACTACAAGTCTAAGTGTGCTTTTTTATTGTATAGGTAAGCAAGAGTGTACAGGACTTCTTTTATCGGCTCTGCTACTGCAGTCAGTAACATTACTGTCAGACATTTGTCATTTATGTGTCGTGTTCATTCCTGACACGTGACACTTTCATTGAAATATGAGGATATTTTTACGGCGAGTGCTGAAATGCTGTTTCTTTCTTCTTAACATGGAGGGTAAAGGTGGACCCAAGTGCAGGAAACAGCAGCCACAGGCAGGTTACCAAGGAAATACGTTCTTTATTCAACTAAAAAAAAAAGAAAAAAAAGCAGGACCTCGGATTGAAGACCTGGAAAAGAACTAAGATACACATGAACTAATGGCACAACAACAAACAGGAGACAACGTCAGGGAGCTGACTGGAGGAGAAACATTAACAAAAAATGGATGCAAGGCAGAAGTATTAGAGCAGTGCGGTAACCAAATTACACAAGACATGCCAAACACAGACATTTCATACAGAATGTATCACAGGTCACTTTGTAGCAGTCAGAAAAGTCAAAAACTGATAAGCAACAGTCCAAATAAGGTGGTTGTGTGCTTTTTAACCAGCCGCATGGAAATTCATCCTTCTTTAACTTCAAACAGCATTTATAACTGTGACCTTTCCCAAGTGACTTCAAACGTTATATTTTAAAACAATACTGCGATACATCTACAGTACAAGCTGATGGGCCTTTCAACCCAGACTACATAATAAGGATTCCTTAATAAACTTGTTTGGCTCAGATTGGATTTGTAATTTTTATTACAGTAAAGAGGACAGCCAGGAGTGATGACATTTACATAGATGATAGAGTCGTTTGATATTTGTGTCATTTTGATTTCAAGAGAAGAAGAATGAACAGAGGTAAGAAGTCAGAGAACAGACAGTAAATCACCCTGCCTGAAGGTTTTCACCGACTGCTGTCCAGTGTTGACTTAACTGATTCGTGTACTCACGTCAAATATACCATTTTTCTGTGGATAAATTTGTCTCCGGCTCCATATACAGTGCTGCACTTGTGTCACTGGATCTCTGCTTTGTGAAAATGTCCATATAAGCCATTTTTCTTTTAAAAGCAATCACTATGTCTGAAATTGGATTTTTACTTAGGTGGGCTACTATCTACATTTTCCATAACACATGCACTGACATCCCTACACCTGCAGCTGTTCAAAAAAAAAAAAAAACCCTCCTGGATCAGCAAAGTAGAAATTCTTTTGGGGGAAATGTTCCCATTGGATGAGTTCCTGGTGGCTTTCTTTGCTGCTTCCTCACCTCTCAGAACTGGTTAATCACATCTCTTACAGCCGGGCCCAACGAGCTCAGCAGACAGCCTCAGGAGTCT
The DNA here is from genome assembly GCF_037954235.1 of Aulostomus chinensis. Lineage (NCBI taxonomy): Eukaryota > Metazoa > Chordata > Actinopteri > Syngnathiformes > Aulostomidae > Aulostomus > Aulostomus chinensis. The sequence continues at coordinate 12,996,911 of NC_141322.1, forward strand.
TGCCCTCTGCTCGGAGAATACACACTCTCCTTCATGTTGCATGTTTGGTACATGCGCGAGAGTTCAGCGTCAAGTGTGTGTGTGTGTCTGTCTTTCTGTTGCGTTTTGTGTTGAGCTGCTTTGGCGAGGATATGGGGCCGTATGTCATATTACGTTTGCATTAGCCAATGGATAACCTTGCTCACTGCCACACACACATTCACACACACACATTCACACACACACACACACACACATGCATATGAATTCACTGCAACCCTGTGGCGATGTTTGGTGAATCAAAACCAAGGTCAGAAAGAGTTCATTGTGCACTCATGCACTTAGATAAAACCACACAGACACACACAGACACACACAGCTCTTGCCTTTTATTTCCATATTCACTTGGACTAAGAGATTGCAGCCCCTGCAGTCAAAGGTCTTACAGTGGATCCTTTTTAGCCATGAGAATACTTTTTACTGTATTTTGTATTCAAAGAAATTCATGGGATGAAGACGGCTGTTCAACGTTCACAAGCAACATAAACAAAAGGGATATAAAATATTCATTCAGCTAAAACAAGGATGGGAAGTACAGAGTAAGCAAATCAGCTAACTTTATTTGCTTTTGGCCTCGCCTGTATAAAAGTATAGCTTGATTAGTTTTCTGCCTAATTATGTGGATTAAGTTGTGTTCACTATAAGCAAAGTTTCTGGCGTATTCAAAAAATGCAGTACACAGAAAAAGACACACTTTGTGTCACAGACAGGAAAATGCATAGTTAGCAAAGTAGAAACAAAGAGAGGCTTAAATGGTTGAAGACATGTGAGAACAGAGAAACAAATTCCGAAAGAGAGCAGCAGAGAAACAGACAGAGCAGAGGAGGGGGAATGTAAAAGCGCATTGATCAGCGTGGATTTGAGAACAAGCCTGGCATGCTGGCTCAATGTGACGCGGGCCCGGGCCCAAATCAGTCATACAATACCTTTGAAATTCTCAATAGCTTCCTCATGAATCAACTGTCCCCTTTCACGGCTGCCTGGAGCAGATAACAGGCTCAACTCTGTTAACAATCTCACCTAATAGACTTCTCCCCTGTCAATCACATCGCACAATATCAATACAGCCCAGGAGCTCCCTCACTCTCTCTCTCTCTCACTCTCCCTCTGTCTCTCTCTGTCCCACACACACCCACACCCACACACACACACACACACACACACACAAACACAGTCGTAAACACACGTGAATGCACAGCCTCACACAGTTGTTTAGCACTTTCCACCATCTTCATCTGCCTTCACTTTCTGGTCAGCTGTCTTTGGATTACACTTCCCCCGTTCTTGAATCTTGTGTCTAAAAAAACTTGAACAAGTGTGTGTGTGTGTGTGTGTGTGTGTGTGTGTGTGTGTGTGTGTATGAAAATCCCTCTAAATTTAAGGACATTTTCTTCCCTTCAATGCACCAGATTACAGCACATACTGAGGATTTTGAGATTTTTACATCAAAACATCCTCGACTCTTCTCACCTCTCCTGGGTTTACAGCAATATTATGCTGTATTTTTTAAACTTAAACTTACAGATTTAACTTAATTTTTCATGGTATCCTAACTTTTGAATAAGGAGAATTTTGCTAAAAGGAGAAAAAGAGAAGAACGAAACCCAAACCTGCTGCTGAATACTCAGTGCACAATGGAAATCACAATTTAACCGAAAGTCTTCAAGGTTTTGACTGTTGAAGTTGCAGTGCACGTCAAACATTTTTATTTGTATGGAGAGTGGGCAAGTGAGATGAATGCTAAGGCCAGGAGTGAAATCGGTAGACACTTTTACACAAACTTTCCAAATCTGCCAAAAAAAATGTTACTCTGCTGTTATAACACATTGCTAATTTAAACAGAGTGAAAAAAAACACTGGCTAGGATAACAAAAGGGCGTGTAAATTTACTCTGTTCCAGCATTCCGCAACAGATGGGCAACATGTAAACTCCACTCCCATGGTCGTATTCAAGCAGCCGTTGATTCTGAACTGTTTCTACCTGGTGGATCAGACTCAAACTCTGCCTCCATTTAGTCTCCATGCACTTTTACACAGATGGGATATCACAGCAGTGTAATATTCCCACTAGGAATATGCTGAAGGGGCCAATGAGGGCTTTGTCCATGAGAGAATAACTTGTGTAGGTTTTGCCATCATACAACAGACTGGGCCAGGAAAAAATATGTAGAGAAAACAAAAAAGAAAATGTAAATAGATTTTAGAGCCCTAAATAGGTTATAACTGGAAAAAGCAAAAAAAAAAACAACAACAAAAAAACCAAAACAGAATATAATGCAATTTAATGCATTCCGATACTGTAACATGATATGACATGATATAATCTGATATGATGCCCCATAATATAATATGATACAGTACTATATGACACAATCTTATTACTGGCCCATAGGACCAACATACACAAGCCAAGAATACAATCTAATTTTCTTTGATTAAATGTTTACCTCCCACAGAGTAAAGCAGAGCATGCAATTGTTTCTGTAGCTTAGTTACAGCTCTTGGTGTTAAGGCGACACCCTCCTCCTGCTTCTCTGTCAGCTGTATCCATACTGCTCCAACAGATGGGCTCCTTACTTCAAACTGTGCCCGATCCACACATGCTGCGTCTCCCTCTGCTACCAAACTGGAGACCCCAGAGTCCAAGGTGTGCATCAAGTGGAACCTGAATTAGGGGCACTGCTGTGGTTCTCCAGATACCTGCCAAGCTCCCTCATAATGCAACTACAGTATCATATTTGCATAACAATCACCGTTACCACAATCTATATTCAGAGCTGATGATTAGCCGAGCACGACAGAAGAGGATGAAAAAATAACAGGAAGTCCTTCCTGTTGTCTCTACCCCAAAGCTTTTGAAATATGCAACGAAGGCTTGGCCAGTGGAATACTGCTTGTTGCAATTTCTGTCTCTGTTTGAAGAACATCACATGAAAAAGCCCAAAATTAGTCTCCCTCTCCTCAGCTCCCTCCTTGCAAAACACCAGAGTCCATCGTATTGATTTGGGGGCCGTTTTTTAGAAGTCGGTGAAGCTTGAATAGACGGATTTAAAAATGTGTCTTTCTGCTTTTGAAAACATTCTTGAGGGAAAAAATGCTGTTTGGCTTTGATATTTTAAAAGTGAATTCTTTTATTGCTGAATCCCTATTCACAACAGTAAGGTTTGGCCTTTCCTATAACCACGTACACGAGTACAAAGAAGTACTACATCAATGAGAACATAGTTTATTATTTTGATTAAAGTATCATAGTTGAAGGACATTACCTTTCAGCCGGTTTGGCATAGATTAGATCATATACAGTAAAATACTACAGGCACATGTCTTTGTCTAGGTCTAAATCTCTAAATCCTACTCAGGACAAAGGTTACGGCTTCCAACTTGAAGGAACTTTATCGTATTTTAAGTTTAAAAATCTTCAATCAAAAAAAAAATGTGTTGCAACTTAAATGGTAACAAGAAAACCCACTTTGGTGAAGGCAGATTTTGAGTTGGTCATGAAGTTTAACACCTCAGCAGCGATTCTCACTCATATCCCCGGAGAGAGGCACCTCTCTTCCTCAGGTCTCTAATATCAGTTCAGAGATCAGTTGTGTGACCACAGTGACTCCAACAAGACGGGCGTGACACCTTCCTGGCTCTCATGTGACACCAGAGGCTGTTAAATGTCAGGGAACACCTGATGAGGCGTCCACTGTAAGTTCACCTGATTTCTGTTTAGATTCTCACCACCAGAGTGAATAAGAATACCAGAGGGGTTCAGCTGCAATGGTTAAATGTTCAGTAGTCCAAGCTAAAACACTTCAGAGTAACTTTACAGAACCCGTGCAGATACATTCCAGTCTTACATGCATAAAAATATGCAAATTTACACATTGCTAGACACAAATATCTACATAATAACACAAAACAATCGCCTGCAAAATTACCACACACAGAGACTCTCTCTCTCTCTCTCTTGCTCTCTCTCTCTCTTGCTCTCTCTCTTGCTCTCTCTCTCTCTCTTGCTCTCTCTCTCTCTTGCTCTCTGTCTCTCTCTCTCTCTCTCTCTCTCTCTCTCTCCCTCCCCTTCTCTCTCCTTGCTGGCAGTTTTGCGTCAGTGCTAAGACCACAGGGACGGTTGACATTTCACTCTGGCTCCGTTTCCATTCCCTGTGATCACAGCCTTGCTGCCTCGCCTTCCTTAAAGGTCACCGTTGTTGTTTGTCAAAATCCCAACAAAAACACACTATGCAATGCTCTTTGTGTGTGTGTGTGTGTGTGTGTGTGTGTGTGTGTGTGTGTGTGTGTGTGTGTCCACATGTGCATACAGTATGTGTACGTGAGTGTGAGACAGACAGTAAAAAGGGGGGGGGGGGGTGTGATTAACTTCAAGAGTCTTACAACAAGGCTTGTCAATCAAATCAAAGTAATCTTATTCAGATCTGACCAGGTCAATGTTTTAGTAGGTTAGTAATTTAATGTGTTTGTTTGGTCATCATCCATCTAATTTTAAGTTTTCTTTTAGAGCCACTTGAATGTAATTATCACAGCAAATCTAGCATTTTCACAGGATTATGAGACAGAAAAGACTTCACACAATAACAGCAACATGTTTAGCGTTTGAAAGCATCAGACATACTTGTGTACAACTCAGCAAACGAACACTCCATGACCTGGAAATGCTGTTTGTATCAAACAAACAAAAAAATTGTAATTACAGATTTTGTTTTTATTCCTCTGATAGCTTCAAAATAGCCGACTTGGTGGAAAATAATTTGCAGTTTGACTGAACGTTTATTCAGGCTACATTTGGATCCATCCATTCTTTTTGCCTGTATTTGTGCATATTTCAAAAGCTAAAAAAACACAGACTGGAAGGAGGATTACAAGTGCTGGCTGGCGAGACATGAAGAAAACACTGGAAAAACGGCTATTTTAGGAGAGGCTACCTCAGCCAGGCACAGGGACAGATATCTGCAACAACACAGTTGAGAGGAGATTGGATAGGAATTGAATGTTAGTTGGAAAGCAGTGTAAGCAGTGTTGAGACTCTGAACTGTCCTCTAGTGGATTTATTGTGTCACATCTATGTCAACGTAACAGACGTGTGGAAATATGACGGTTGCAGGATGTACGAAAACTTTTTTTTGTATTCCTCATAAGAAAAAAGAGGGGCAGATTTCACTGTAAATCCAAAGTTCCAAAACATACAAGGCAGCGTTTGTTGTTGACCGTGTGAATTAGGGCTCCGAAAAGAGAAGGAACTCTACACACGCATTACAGCACCACAGATTACAGCCACTGTCAAACATCCATCTATCCATTTTCTATCCTGCTTATCCGTTAAGGGTTGTGTGTGTGTATGTGTGTGTGTGTGTGTGTGTGTGTGTGTGCGTGTGTGTGTGTGTGTGTTGGGGGGGGGGGGGGTTGCTGGAGCCTGTCCCAAAAGACATTGGGCAAGAGGTGGGGTACATCCTGGACAGGTCGACGGGCCATCAGGAGCAATTAGGGGCTCAGTGCCTTGCTCAAGGATACTTTGACATGGTCACTGGTGGAAGTGAGGATCAAACCAGCGACCCTTTGGTTGCTAGACAGCCACTCTACCTCTGAGCTATGCAGCCCCCCCACTCTCAAACAGATTATATATAAACTAGACGCTTGAAGATTTTTTCCTCGCTGAGTCTTTGTCTTTGCAGGTTGCCTGGCAACATCATTGCAATGACAAGACTCTGGTCACCGTGCCCCCAGCTGTTAGTTTCAAAGAATTGGTTACAGCATGTTGCGCCCCTCAAAACACAGGTTGTCATTATAACTGGTTCATTTTTATTCACAAACAAGATACAAGGTTGCAATTTGGGGGCTTCAGAGGCACTGCCATGCAGAAATGCTCACTAGTCTTTGAGCTTAAGCCAAAGTCAAGTCTAAAGAATCAAAAGCATCATCACCCCCTCTCCCCCAAATAGCAACACTGATTTTTTCCTTAAATTTTAACAAATAATCTTTTGTGACATACATCCACATTATGAACCATGAATTTTTTTTTATCCTTTTATACTAATTATAATTTTACTTGTAAAAATAACATACAGAATAACTGCACCAAAGAAAAAAAATACTATTGCAAAATGAGTCTCAAACCTTTAGGATGTTTGAGTCTGAAGTCACTGTGTTTACGACTCGAATGCAAGTCGAAAGTGCAAGTCCCCATCTCTGTTACCAGGTATAAACTCAGCTACGCTAATCCTGACACATCGTACCAGACAGTGATATTAATAATGTTAGCTAACAATGTGTTTTGCCTGTCCTCCATCTGATAGGACGGAAATGTACATGAATAGATCACCAAGTAAAAAGTCTGAAATCATGCTGTTAGGAGAGTCCTTTTAATACCTGTTCACTCAGATACCGTCTATGTTTGATTGGAGGGGTAATTATTCTTACACAGGGACAATGGGTCACACCGCGTGGGCCACCCAGTCCTGACTGTGAGTGGGTCCTTGTACCAAACCTTGTCTGAGTACCTCTTACGGTCACTGTAGCCTGACTCTCGATGAATAGAACCAGTGAGCCTCTGAATGTTGCTGCGCTCTACGAGCTCTGCACATAATTGCTTGAAAAACTCACTGACACGAGAAGACATTTTAAAGGTGACCCGATAAGACATTATTCCTCCAAGTCTTTATCAGGTAAAACCGAATCTAACACGAGATTCAAAAGAAAGATGTTTCATTATAATCAAATTGTTCTGATTTTTCAGCAAAAGCACATCCTCTGCGGTTGCAAAAAGAAGTCGGATCAAATAAACTGAAGAAGAAAAGTCGTCAACCTCTTCCTTGATTTCCTATGGCAGTTAACAAAAGTGGGTGATGTGATACTTGCTCCATCCAGGGTGTGGGTATAAAGCTCCTCTGAAGTTGTTGTCATCCAATAATTGAAAATATCAATCACTTTGTTTGAACCGCTTTTCCTTTTTAAACCAGTAAACAGAAAACGGCTGCAACAGTTTCTTTTGCATTTCCTTTGGATCGAAACGCACTGTCATATGAACGTTTTTGATTTTGCTTTTTTTTAACAGAGAGAAAGACAAGTTCTCAAACGTAGAAAAGGCAAATAGCAAAAAAATGAAAGCGAAGAATTGGAAACGGGGAAGGTGGGATCCAAAGTAAAAGATGTGCGGTTGAACAGTTTCGAGGGCGTTGCAGCAGTGGTCAGTTAAGAGAGAACTCAACTAAACCATTGCTCCATGACAACAAGGTCGCAGGAGGTTAACGTTCTGTACAGACCCATCCAGTTCCTAAACGGGGTGTCCAATTGGTTTTCCTTGTTTTCTATTGTGTCACATTTTAATGTTACTTTGGATTCATGTTATGTTTGTTTTTAAACTGGATTCTATTGATCATTGTGAGGGAACACGTGCTGTGTACAACATCTGCATCGTGTCAAACCAGAATCAATCATCTGCCCCCCCCCCCTCTTTCTCCTCCCTTTCTCTTGCTGATACATGGAAAATATATGCAAAAGGCTTTTTATGCAATCAAGCTTTCATCAATCGCCCTGTCCTCATAAATGTTGTTCATTTTGAAGAACAACAAAATCAATCAAAAATACGCCAAGTTAAATGCTTAGAACGTATTTACACGTGTCATACAGCAAAGTGGATTCTATGACATTTGGCATTACTTTCAATCCAACGATGGGTTTTCTGATGCTGTTGCTGTGATTGAAAAGGTTGAGATCAGTTATTTGTGTTTATCTAATATGGTACTTTATACTTGTACTTAAGGCAAATTCTCTAAAATAACTTCACCAGCACCACAGACAGTGAGTTGTGACAGCTTCTTTATTAGGTGTACACATGTTTGGGTGTTCACTTTGAGTCCTTTGACCTGAAACTAGTTTATTTCCAATATAAATGTTTGGGGAGTGAAAGTCCCCGGAGTCATGTGTCATTACCATTGTTGTGTTTTTTCTTGTTAATCTCATAATTAAGTTTGCAATTTTAATATAAAATTGAATGTTTGAATAAATATTTTCTTCCTTTTTGTGCATTGCCATTGTAATCCAAGATTTGTAGTCAGCTTTACATTCAATATAGCACTTTGTGACCCACACAGAATTATATTCTTTGTTTTATAATTGCAGAATGTTAATCCAATTGCTTCCTTTAAATAAATAAAAACTAAATTATCTCATAATAAACAGACATTTACACGATAAAAGACAGCATAGACACAAAATTAGAGGAGAGCAAATACTAAAACAACATATAAAAACATCAATTTAGGAGATAGATAATCAGGTTGAAAGGCTTAATTACTGTGTAAAGGTAGTTTGGGGTGCACGCCTGATGGTCACGTGTTCTGAACCGCAGCTCACATCTGGGTAACCTTGTCACTTACTCCACTCAGCTGGAGGCAGATATGCAGGAGCAGTCTGAGATTTTTGTCTTCTCCCTGGTATTTAATCTCTTACATCTCTCATCAAACACACAGAGGGATGTCACTTGGAGGGAGTCTATTTGATTTAGGGTCATTTGGTATGTTGTCAAAATTATGATCATGTTTGTGCAGGGAATGTAATTGTTCTAACTGCCACAAGAAGTCACGTTTTCTGCCAACTGTGTGATTTAAACCCAAGGATGATTGCTCCAGGTTTTTTTGCTTGCAGAGAGCGAGCGAGGAAGAGAGAGAGAGAGAGAGAGAGAGAGAGAGAGAGAGAGAGAGAGAGAGAGGGACCAAATTGCCTTGAAAACCAAAGAATAAGAAAAAAAAACAATTTAGATGAGTGATTGACACAATGTCCAATTCATCACAATGAGAGATGGTGGAAAGTATCTGACAACCAAAAACACTACGGGAAGGTGAACATGATGCACACTGCTCTTGCACAGACACTGAAATACTCAAGTGCATGAAAACACACACACACACACACACACACACACATACAAATATGAAAGTAGTTCAATAGCTATTACTGCGTAGTTTTGTTGAAATTTGGAATCCAGTGATTGGTGGGGTTTGCTGCAAACCAAACGAGTTTCAGCTGTTGTGTTTGTGAGTGGATGCGTGAATCGTGTGTGTGTGTGTTCGTAAATTGTGCGTGCGTGCGTGTGTGTGTGTGTGTGTGCACGCGTGCAACAGCGTTCTTGTGTGTCTCTTTGAATGTTCAAGTGCCACTATCCCATCTCTCCTCCCCCTCTGTTGCTCACGTCCATAGCCATTAGTGAGGCGGCCGTTGAGCCTGCCTTGTTTTGACAGATGCTCACTCTGTCCAAATGCATCTCAGAGGACGTTATGTCGCTTGTCACACGCCCCCTCCCTCTCTCTTCCTCTATTTCCTCCCCTCTCTTCTTCACCCTCCCTCTACCTTGTCTTCTTCGGTCCATGCAGGGCTTTAAATACATCTGGAACACTCACTTTGTTGATAATATAATTCCCTGAATATTTAGTGAATACACACTTTTCTAATTTCTTGTCCCCAATTCTCATTAGATAATATTCTATCCGGTGATATGTCAAAAATGCCGACATCAAGTCAAGGTTACCAGCGTGAGCCGCTTTCACCGCCTCCGGGCCTTGATGTGGACGAACCACTGAGAACGGTGTGACGGGTCAGGCTTTCATTGTTTCTACCCACTGAGTGCCTCAGGAGGTGACTTTTGAAGCAGGAGGTAGAGGGTGGCAACATTTCCAGAAAGAGAAAGTCTATGTAGCCTGCTGCTGCATTGCTACATCACCACCTGGAAGCAGCAAGGCCTGACCCTTGAGGGGGATAATCAAAAAGTTTGCATCACCTTTATATATAATTTTTTTTAAAGTTAACAGTATATTTAATCCAATTGAAATGAACCTGACTTCAAATGATCTGATTTGCATTAAACGCATATCTGCAAAGTAATGGAGCACTGAAGAGAGAATTTCATGCTGCTGAACTTGGTGTATTGGTTGAAGATACTTTTGGAACTGCAAGTGTGCATTTATCCCTCAACAGCAGGATTCTATGTGTTGTTAGCTGAAGGGGGGAAAAGAGTGAAGAAGTCAAACTTTAATGATGTTACTGAAACAGTGAAGAGCGCAGGGAAATACAATAGTGCTGCAGATTTTATAGATACAGTACATGTGGTCAGTCCCAATTATGGTATATTACTTTTATTTCTGGTATTTTACACCTCTCCACAGGAACACTTAAAACTAGGTTTTTCATAAGGGGGTTTGCCACACATGGGCTGCACGGTGGTGCAGTGGTCAGCACTGTCGCCTCACAGCAAGAAGGTTCCAGGTTCCAGTCCCGGCTCCATCACATGATCTTCCTGTGTGGAGTCTCCATGTTCTCCCTGTTCCTGTGTGGGTTCTCTCTGGTACTCCAGCTTCCTCCCACAGTCCAAAGACATCAAGAGGGGATGAGGCTGATTGATACTCTAAATCAGGGGTTTTCAAACTTTCTGGGTATGTGGACCACCTTTTTTCATCAAGAATTTTCGCGGATACCATATAATAAAAATGTCTAAATACAGTCTGTAATGTATGCTGCATAGATTATAGCCCCCCAGTGCCACCTGCTGGTATGTTGTGATACTGATCCTTGGTGTTCTGGACTAGTCCTTCATTCAGACCAGGCCGTGAGAGCACGTTAAACTGAGTTAACATATCTGTGTGTCTCATTTCAAATTACTGTGTAGGCCTATTCTACTGATAGAATTACGTTTGCAGTAGCACCACCTGTAGACGTATTTTCGATGGTTTTCTTGCCTGCGCGATATTCCTTCAGCTTGTTTTGGAAAAAAACAAGAGGCTTTGATAGCAATTCTTTATGCTTGGTTTCCAGATGCCTGCGAAGGTTGGCTGGCTTCATGCTTTCGTTAGCCAGCTGTACGTAGCAACACACACAAACGGGCAATGGCTCTTGCTCTGTGCCGGTGTAGGTAAATCCGTAAGCAAAGTAGCTTTTGTCGTACTTTCTTTTAATGTTAGCCTTCTTTTTCTTTTTATCTACCGGTTTATGAGGAATCTGGTCTGTATCCTCCTCGGAGTCACTAGCTTCTTCTTCTTCATTATCATTGGCAACGGCCTCTTTTCTTTTTAGCCACCGATCCATGTTGATGTGGTTCTGGTTCTAGCTAACACACTCGGGAGCCTGCTCGAGCGTCACTGCAGAGACTTGGCGCCACCACACGCTCGCCATCACACATCCGTTTTCTAAACTAAAATACATAATTTAATTTTTGTTGAATTGAAATATCAATATAAATATTCTTAATGTTAATGGGAATTCCCTGAGAAATGTCTGTAAAAAAACTATCATTTTTTATTTAATTTTGCAATTTTCCGCGGACCACAGTTTGGGAATGACCGCTCTAAATTGACCGTAGGTGTGACTGTGAGTGTGAATGGTTGTCTGTCTCTATGTATTGGCCCTGAGATGGACTGGAGACCTGTCCAGGGTGAACCCCACCTCTCACCCAAAGGCTGCTGTGATAGGCTCCAGCCCCCCCATGACCAACAACAGGCTAGGCAGAAGAAAATGGATGGATGGATTTGTCACATCGCATCCAGAAAATTGATTTATTGCTCTACATTCTAATTTTTTTTCTGTTTCAAGCTATTAAATAATTTCTGTTTTCTTTTGAAAGGTATTCTGCTTATTGAGCTCAACAGCGAGGTTCCAGGAGTGATTATTATTGATCATTGAAGACTTCATCATGAGCCGTATGTCATAATCATGTGAGACTCACCGCATGAGGGAGCAGGTTGTGTGTGCTCCTGTAGAGGATACAAGTTTTCTTCTCAACTATGTTTTGAGAAGAAAATAAGTGTTTTATTGTCTACATGACTGGGGATTACTACACTACCCACGATCCTACGTGTATCAGCAACATCTCTGAATGGTGTAGTGTGATGTTACCATGGCAACTGTCGATGAACTCATGATTGTGGTACATTCTGAGCTTCACAAGTTTGAAAGTAAACATCAGAAATATTAACTCCTATGTAAATCTAAATATGAACTTTCTAAAAAGATTTAATTATTTGGATATTATATATTCATTGAGATAAGTCACAAGTGAGCAAGCAACAACAAAAGGTTATAAGGGGGTTAAAGGTTAAGTTGGCAAAAGGGCCAAAAGGTTAAGTTATTTAAAACAACATTGGTTTCAAAATATTATTTGTAATGCCTTGAGAAAAGTCCCCAAACTATTAGAACAAATTTCAAGAAAGATCTTGGAAGTCTGCTTTTAACTCTCTAGGTTTTTTTATTATTATTATCTTTCAGTGCACATACAACATTTTACTGTCAAGATTCATTTAAAGTGGCTGTCATTTAATTACATGAATGCGCTGCATTGTTGAAGGAGAAATAGTAGGTCAAATTTAAACACAAGCCCCAATCAGTCGTTTTCATTAATGCTGCATTTCCTCCAATATTTTTGAAGAAGTGGGATCTTAACAACCTGGCCATCACTTACATAAGGAAGGCTGAAAAAGGAAATCACAATGGTAAATGAGTACTGTATACTTTATGAAGGTATGTACTTTAAAACGTTAATATAACACAATCTGATATTGAAGAAACTAATACTGACGTTAATTTACTATCGTAAAGAAAATAAGTGCAGGGCTGTCACGATGACAGGCTTCAAAATATTTTTTTCCCCCCAATAGCCAATAATGAGCTTCCATTCTACAATAACTTCATCCAGATACTAGTTTAAAAAGTAGAATCAACCATTGTGAACAAGCACTTGCTACTGGCTCTGATGGTTTAGCTAAGATGCTGCCCAAGGATGAACTGAGGTATTGACCAGGGGAGGTTCATCACCTGAATCTGAGCTCACATCTCAGTGCATATCAAACCACTGTGACCAGCACTCAGCCAGAGGGTCGGACTCACTGGCAGAGTGGGACATTACAATGGTTCCTTCTATTTGATGCGTTTCATGGCACAGTATCTGTGTGAAGAAAGGCGACATACGTTACGTGATGATGTCACAAAACATCAAAGTTATATAGAATCCTGGTTGCCAGCTGAGTCTTGAGATGAAGGATGGATTCTGGAGCACCGTTAGTTTAGTATTTTAGTAGGTGCGAAGACTCAGACGGATGTTTCAACACCCGAATGTCTCCGGACTGCACCAATTTAATAGCTACAATCACTGTGAACTCAGGAATTCATCCCTCATTTCAAGTTCCCTCAGTCCCTCAGCTGAGAAGCGCTGGTTCTGTGTTCTGTGGTTCTGTGGAAGTGTAAACCTTCCCTCTTGGTAATCTCAGTCATCCTGAATATCAACTCAGTCATCATGACTGGTTCATCTCCTCTCCTACAGTCATGGACGGCATTCAGTCATCACCTCAGAGGTTGACTGAGTCCTCAGTGTCAGACTGGAATGACTCCTCTGGTGTATAAGGTGTTGTGTGCATCTCAAGATTTAACCAACAGATCTCCATAACAACCTGCTGACAGGTCCATCAAGTTATTGTTGGTCTGCACCAGTTTTGTCTTTTATCAACTGAGCGTTACCTAAACCGTTACCATGAATGAGGCAGTAATTAAAACGACACAGGACACGCTGGGTGAAGTGATTAAGAAACCGCCTCTCACGGAAAAATTACTAAGCAGGCCTCCATTTCGATATCTACATGATATCTTCAGTGAGGTCATCAAGACCACTGGTTTCATGAAAGGACTGTATGACGAGAACGAAATGCAGTCTGATAATGTAACGGAAAAAGACACAAAGATCGCCTTCCTTCAGAAAGCGATAGATGTGGTGATGCTGGTTAGCGGGGAGCCCCTCACTGCAAAACCATCACGCATCGTGGCCGGCCTTCAGCCCGAGAGAACAAATGAGATGCTGCAGGCTATTGCCAAGTGCTGCCTCAACAAGCTGTCCAGCGAGGAGGCAGTGAAGCGAGTGCTTGCAGGGGAAAAGTTGGACATGAAGACCAAGGCCAGCACATCCAGGGCAAAGGACAAGGAGAACAGAGAAGGACGTGAACGTCACCTGGATAGACAGGAGAGGAGAAAGTCGGCAGAGGCCACTGGGAATGGAGACCACAAAGACCTCCATCAGCCCAGAGAGCTTGAGAGCCGGCATAGAGACAGGGAGAAGCACCACCGCCATGAAAGGGAGCGCTCTGACAGGGAGAAGGATAGAGAAAGGGATCGAGAGACAGAAAAGGACCAAAGGAGAGACAAAGACAGAGAAAAGACAAGAAAGAGAGATTCTCAACAAGACCGAGAAAGAGACAGTGAAAAGAGAAAAGAAGAAGAGTCAAAGCGACCAAAGGAGGGAGAAGAAAGGAACAAACGTATGGAGAGTGGCAGAAGCAAGGCCAGAGTGTCAGTGGAGCCACAGTCCAAAGCCAACCCTGAAAAGCTTGAAAGCCGACGTGACAGGGAGAAAGAGCAAGATAAAGACAAAGGACGTGTAAATGACAGAGACAGGGAGAAGGATAGAGAGAGGGATCGAGAGACAGAAAAGGACCAAAGGAGAGACAAAGACCGAGAAAAGACAAGAGAGAGAGACCATGAAAGAGACAGGGAAAAGCGAAAAGAAAAAGAGTCCAATCGACAGAAAGAGAAGGAAGAGAGGAACGGACGAATGGAGAGTGGCAGAAGCAAGGCCAGGGTATCGGAGCCACAGCAAAAAGACAACCCTGAAAAGCCTGAGAGCCAACGCAGAGACAGGGAGAAAGAGCACCACCATGAAAGGGAACCCTCTGACAGGCACCACCGCAGACAACAGGACCACACTGAAGACAAGTGCCGTGACAGGGAACGTGTAAAAGAAAGAGACAGGGAGAAGGATAGACAGAGGGATCGAGAGATAGAAAAGGACCAAAGGAGAGACAAAGATAGAGAAAAGACAAGAGAGACAGACCGTGAAAGACACAGGGAAAAGCGAAAAGAAGAAGAGTCCAAGCGACTGAAAGAAGGAGAAGAAAGGAACGGACAAATGGAGATTGCCAGAAGAAAGGCAAGAGTATCAGAGGAGCCACAGCAAAGTGCCAACCCTGAAGTGTCCAGGAAACCAGCAAAACCTGTGCCAGCATCTGGTACTCCAGCTGGTATACCTCGGCCTTCATCTTCCAGAGGACAACAAAGGAGATCCAAGTTTGCAGGTCATGATCCTGACAGTAAGGGAGACAGAGAGGCTCAGGTGGCCCAGGGACCTGTCCCTCAGGAAAATGGAGACGCCGCAGGGTCCACGGTGCCATCTATCAGGGCCTCCAGCACCAGGCGAATGCCTCGGCCCAGCAGCGCTCGCCCAGCACCCCCACGAGTCAAGCCACAGGACACTGCCACCGGTGGGACCCCAGCTGAGAGGCAGTCTAGTGCCAAGCCCTCAAAGGCAGGCATTATGGATGGAAAGCAGCCATCTGAGGTTAAGGAGGATGATGATGAGCAGTTTATTGTGGAAGATGCAGTCTCTTCACCCACAGATGCTCCTGAGAAGCACTTGGAACCTGCTCACAAGCTCAGCAGTGGACCGAAACATGGTGGCTTTGAGAAGAAGGTCCTTGAGACCAAGAATGACCACCAGTCATCACAATCCTCCACCACATCTGAAGACCAGAGCCTGGTGTCTGAGGAAGCCCAGAAGAAAGAGCAGGACCTGTTTATCCAGGAGATGGAGCAGCTCCTCTCATCCATCCAGACAGTGTGCTGCAGCATCCTGCCTCTGCGCGAGATCATGGACCACCTCCAAGAGGATATGGAGGCCATGCAAGAAGAACTGCACGCCTGGCAGCGGGAGAACAAGAAATATACAGAGGCCCTTCAGCAGGAGCAAAGAGTGACTGATGAGGCAATGGAGCCTCTTCAGGCAGAACTAGCTGAGCTGGAGCAGCTGATCAAAGAGCAGCAGGACAAGATCTGCGTTACAAAGTGCAACATATTGAAGAATGACGAGAAGATCAATAAGATGCTGACCGGAATGAACTGCTCCAACGAAATCTGAGAAAGTGAGAAATGAACCCTGCAAACAAAAACTTCTCTGAAGAAATGCACTGAAGATGTGAGTGAAAGAAGAACATCAACAGGAAAATTGAACATTCATCTTCTGCTGTGGAGAGACACGGGACAAGGAAAGTTGGACAGTCTATTGGTGGATCGGCACCTGATAACTTGAGATGAGATTTCTGGGATGAGTTCACACCTCCGCCAGAAACCAACATTTAAAATTTTGAAACCCCACCTCCTTCCTGAAGTTACTTCCTGTTTGGGAGGGGGTTATGGAATTATGACCGGAATGAACTTCTCCATCGAAATCTGAGAAAGTGAGAAATGAACCCTGCAAACAAAAACTTCTTTGAAGAAATGCACTGAAGATGTGAGTGAAAGAAGAACATCAACATGTCAGGAACAAGGCGGTTCTCTCAAGGGTTTTGTCAGTACAGGAGATGGACTCCTAACTGAGCCATACACAACCAAACCAGAACATAAAATAACTCCATACGATGGTTTGGAGTTCTGGTTCTAGCTGGTTTAACCCTTGTGTGGTCTTAACTTCCGGCATAAAGTGGCAGTCTTAAGGGTCAAATATGGCCCGCCTCCACTTAAGCTCTGAAATGAAGCAGCTTAATTGTATTTTCAACCCCAAATCTTTTTTGCATTAAGAAACAACTCTTTATTCATCACATGTTGCAGTAAATGTCTTAGTCTTCTCTTTTCACAGTGTAGAAAGACTGAATTTAGTCTGTGAATCCCATTTGTTTTATTTCAATGTGCCTGTTTTCATCATTGTTGTCTTTAGTGTGGTAGTTTAACATTGTTATTATTACCAAAGGGGGTGCACAGGTGTACAAATACATTTTTAGCAAAGGATTATATCATAGTTTCCTTTATAACTGGCAGAAATGGACACTTTGACAGGAAACATTCTTTCAAACAGTGATATAATCTTACATAGCAATTCAGCTTCAAAAACCTCATTTTTTGAACCATTGATAAAACAATAAAGGTAACAAGGACTGAACAAATTCAATCAAAATAAAAAAAAATGATTAAAAAAAACCAGATGAAGAGCGCATCTACATTTACTTCATTTGCACATGTTGGACAGTGTGAGACTGTGTGCATGGACTTTGCATTTGTATTTTTAACTCACTGTTGGTTTGAAGTCCTTCTTTGAACGGCCATATTTCCCTGCTCACTGAATCATGATGAGCGCCATGTTATTTTGCCATTCTCTGACGATATCACAAAGAAAGTCCATAAAAGGATGCACTTCCTCCGGCAGCTGAAGAAATTAAGGCTGCAGAGGCTTTTTGTGATTGAATTCTACACTACCATCATAGAACCCATCCTCACCCACTCCATCATCACATGGTTCCCTGTTGCAGCGTCCAGAGACACGGCCAAGTTGCTGTGGCTGATTCGCCAAGTGGAGAGAGCGACTGGCACTCCCCTGTCTTCCCTCAAGTCCCTCCATGTCACCAGGGCTCTGAGGAGGGCAAGGAAAATCTTGGCCGACCCCTTACTGTGTGTTCACACCAAACTTGAATTTTCAGTTGGGTGGTGCGAATGAGGCAAATTCACGAGGCGAAATTCCGCCATTCGCGCAAGTTGAAAATATTCAACTTTGGCCACAAATTCGCGTCAAGACAGCCAATCAGCGTTGAGAATGTCCAGACGTCACGGCTGACTGGGTCGCAAGATGGAGGACAAGTTGATTGTGACTATGTGTGGGAACCTGGTTCTATATGACACTACGTGTCAAAATTACAAGAAGCGGTTGAATAAGTTGGTGTCCATTCGTGAAATCCTGTCACCGATCCTAGCAAGCAGGTCGTTAAACTCGTCATCCGAAAATACCGCTGGAAGCGGCAATTATCCAGACGGAGCCCCTGGGGGAGCTAGATTCACCGAGTGGTGAAATTCACCGAGTCGAGCTCGCCTCTAGATGGTGCTGTTAACCCACATACGACGGCGTTTGCTTTCCCGACGTATTTCGGCCTTCCACGGCAGGTAAAACTAAACAGTTCTTTGAATATCCATGGTGAAATGGTGGAAAGAAACGTTGCCGGAAATACTCGCTACTCGGCCAAGTGAGCGACTTCACCTTCCACTGGAAACCAGTGGGGAACCTGTCTCCTCTCATGGTACATACTCTCAAACACTCGCTTCTCACATGGAAACTACAACTCCCACAGCTTCAAAAAACACACCACTGTATTCCTGACAAAAATCCCGAAAAAAATATGGTACTATGTTCCACTTTTGCCCAACATATGCAGAGCTATTTGATTTTGACCCACTAAAAATGTCCAAATCCTCCTCTCTCTCCACTCTGACACAGACAGCAGAGAGCAGCGAGGGAGGGGCTCTTAAAGGGCCAGCTCTCAGCTCTGCTCTCAGCTCTGCTCTCATGCTGACGCCTCTATCTCCTAAACTACAAGGCCCAGGAATTTGCCAATTACACCGTTGGATTCGGGCCGCCATTGGCAACCTGGCCGCGGGCGCGAGGAGGCTTTAATTTATTCTTATGTATCTCATCCCTCATGAATTGTTTGTCTTATACTGTCATGCTTGTCTTCACCATCTTGTTCTATTGCACTGTATTTTAGTCAAAAACACAAATATGGTCATGTAAATCATGTAATGCTAAGTAAAGTTCCATGATGTTTTGCATAAATATATGGCAATAAAAGAATTCCTTTCCTATCCCTAACTTATATTACTCTCCTGATGAGACCTGCCCCACCAACACTACCTTCAGTTCGTTTTTTTTTCCCCCAAATTCCGTTCTGTCCATTTTAATTTTATGAAATTCCATTTTTCACCTTTTACTTATATTTTACCACAAAACTGTGTTTAAATAACATTTATGAATAAAACGCACGCTAATTAAATAGAAATGACCTTACATTCATTGAGGTAACACGATACTGCACTTTTCCTCAATACTTTATTGCTGCATCATCATCATCATCATCATCATCATCATTATCATCATCGTTTTCTGCTGGCTCGTGTTAGCGCGATGCTTTTTTTGTCTTTTATATGACTTTTGGGGCTGCATGGTGGTGCAGTGGTCAGCACTGTGACCTCACAGCAGGAAGGTTCCGGCTTCGAGTCCCGGCTCGGGCATGTTTGCATGTTCTCTCTGGTACTCCGGCTTCTTCCTACAGTCCAAAACCATGCAATTGGTGACGAGGCTGATTGATACTCTAAATTGAGAATGACTGTGAGTGTGAATGGTTGTCTGTCTCTATGTGTTGGCCCTGCGATGGACTGCCGACCTGACCAGGGTGAACCCCGCCTCTCGCCCTTAGATGCTGGGATAGGCTCCAGCCCCCCCCCCCCCCGCGACCCTTAATGTATGAATCAGCGGAAGATGACGATGGATGGATGACTTTTGGAAAACAGGTGGTCATCACACGTATTTTTCCGCTTCCAGTCAGCAGAGTGTTGAGCACATCACCTGACACAGAAGTCACCGGGGTACTGCTCAGCTCTGTATTTAGGCGTTAGCGTCGTATTACGTAGCTTTTTAGCAGACGGGGACAGCGCCATGTTAGCATTTTTTTTGGAAAGGGGGGGGGGGGCAGGGGTTGTGTCACACTGATTAGCGACCCCCGGGAACGATTCCCCAGGTTTATTTTCCTCTGTCTTATGAAAACAGCATTTCCGCGATATTCCACATTAAAAATTAACTCCGTTTTTATTGCCCCATTCCACGATTCTGTCCGCGATTCCACGATCGCGGAAATTATAGGGCCCTATCAACCTTGGTCTCACGTACATGATGAGGAGACTGAACAGGACCATCAGGATGGGCAGCACCATGATCCAAGATTTTTCCATCTTTAGTACAAAAATATTGCAAATGATACTGTTAAAAGAGATTCTTTTGAGTGTACTCAGCAGTTGTATTTTGATGGTGCTGTTTCGTTAAGTAGCCACAAGGTGGCGCATGGTTTGTGAGCGATGCCCGTTCAGGGGGCGAGTTCAAAGTTCTCTCTGAGATTAACCCTCCTCATGCTCAAGGAGAGAATTGTACTGAAAAATAAATATGCCAAGAAGGGCTGATGAGCATCACTGCCTCCGTCAGTTAATTTCTCCCGAGTTCGACACGGATGAAGCCGCGCTGCTCGACAGATACATTAAGAAAAGATGGATTACTTAGCTTTTGTGTATATATTTAGTCCACATTTAGGATCATATGGCATGTAGGAATCAATAGATTATAATATTTTGCAACAATATTATCCCCCCCCCAAATCATTGTTATAAATCATTTTTACGAATGGCAGAGTTAAAATTTCAAGTGTGACATTCTCAATTTGACAGTAAAAAGAATGATGTGTAGTGAAGAAAGATGTTACTATTTGCCTCTTTTTGAAATTGTTCTTGAAAGACTTGTATGATTTCACTTCTACAATTCCGAGCCAATGGGACTAAACCATTGTTTTTCCAAGGGGGGTGGAATGGTAAGGTTTGATGGGTTAAAAGAAACTACCACTTAAATATTCATCACAGTCCCTGTTTCACCACAGTTGTATTTATTGACAAAACGAAACAAATGATTACTGGTTTCACAAATGAGTCGCTACTATTTAATAACCAACACTGCAACATTTTTCACTGTGAATTTACAATAAATAATTGGATAAGTTTTGCATGACTTTCACAGTAAGGATTACAGCAATGTACTGTGAAATATACTCACAGCTATTTACTTTAATTTCATATCTGTGATATTACAATGTATTGTTGTAAAAACACAACTGTGTACTGTAACTTTACAGCTTCAATGACAACGCAATGACTGTGATATTACAGTACATTACTGGGGAATAACAACCTTTTGCTGTACATCATTACTGTACTGTACTTTTAGAGTGTGTACTGTGACAGGAATGTACAAGTTGACAGTAATTTACCGTAAATTTACAATGTATACTGTGGAAGTACTATATAGTAATGCAGATAAGGCTCCATTTACTATAAATTTACCATCATTGTACAATTAAGCACCTCCCCCCAACAAACAACTTTGAGGTAAAGACAATGTTAGCCCAATGGCATATTTATGAACAATTAAATATTTTTCAACATACAGCAAACGCCAAGAACTTCAAGAATTCAATAAATTCAACTTTCTAGTCATAAATGAATGAGGGTTCATTGTTGTCCGCTTCTTGGTCTCTGAGCCTTTCAGGATTGATGCCCAGGAAGCGATTCGGGAACTTGCTAATAATTTGAACTGTGTCAATGTGATAAACCAGGGTTCCCCAATAGGCGGCCCGCGGGCCATTTGCGGCCCGTGAGAGGACGCAGACTGGCCCACACCAACTTGTGAGCAAAAAGGATTTTCTATCTTATTGCCAGCTGAGTCTTGAGATGAAGGATGGATTCTGGAGCACCGTTAGTTTAGTATTTTAGTAGGTGCGAAGACTCAGACGGATGTTTCAACACCCGAATGTCTCCAGCCTGCACCAATTTAATCGCTACAATCACTGTGAACTCAGGAATTCATCCCTCATTTCAAGTTCCCTCAGTCCCTCAGCTGAGAAGCGCTGGTTCTGTGTTCTGTGGTTCTGTGGAAGTGTAAACCTTCCCTCTTGGTAATCTCAGTCATCCTGAATATCAACTCAGTCATCATGACTGGTTCATCTCCTCTCCTACAGTCATGGACGGCATTCTGTCATCACCTCAGAGGTTGACTGAGTCCTCAGTGTCAGACTGGAATGACTGCTCTGGTGTATAAGGTGTTGTGTGCATCTCAAGATTTAACCAACAGATCTCCATAACAACCTGCTGACAGGTCCATCAAGTTATTGTTGGTCTGCACCAGTTTTGTCTTTTATCAACTGAGCGTTACCTAAACCGTTAGCATGAATGAGGCAGTAATTAAAACGACACAGGACACGCTGGGTGAAGTGATTAAGAAACCGCCTCTCACGGAAAAATTACTGAGCAGGCCTCCATTTCGATATCTACATGATATCTTCAGTGAGGTCATCAAGACCACTGGTTTCATGAAAGGACTGTATGACGAGAACGAAATGAAGTCTGATAATGTAACGGAAAAAGACACAAAGATCGCCTTCCTTCAGAAAGCGATAGATGTGGTGATGCTGGTTAGCGGCGAGCCCCTCACTGCAAAGCCATCACGCATCGTGGCCGGCCTTCAGCCCGAGAGAACAAATGAGATGCTGCAGGCTATTGCCAAGTGCTGCCTCAACAAGCTGTCCAGTGAGGAGGCAGTGAAGCGAGTGCTTGCAGGGGAAAAGTTGGACATGAAGACCAAGGCCAGCACATCCAGGGCAAAGGACAAGGAGAACAGAGAAGGACGTGAACGTCACCTGGATAGACAGGAGAGGAGAAAGTCGGCAGAGGCCACTGGGAATGGAGACCACAAAGACCTCCATCAGCCCAGAGAGCTTGAGAGCCGGCATAGAGACAGGGAGAAGCACCACCGCCATGAAAGGGAGCGCTCTGACAGGGAGAGGGATAGAGAAAGGGATCGAGAGACAGAAAAGGACCAAAGGAGAGACAAAGACAGAGAAAAGACAAGAAAGAGAGATTCTCAACAAGACCGAGAAATAGACAGGGAAAAGCGAAAAGAAGAAGAGTCAAAGCGACCAAAGGAGGGAGAAGAAAGGAACAAACGTATGGAGAGTGGCAGAAGCAAGGCCAGAGTGTCAGTGGAGCCACAGTCGAAAGCCAACCCTGAAAAGCTTGAAAGCCGACGTGACAGGGAGAAAGAGCAAGATAAAGACAAAGGACGTGTAAATGACAGAGACAGGGAGAAGGATAGAGAGAGGGATCGAGAGACAGAAAAGGACCAAAGGAGAGACAAAGACCGAGAAAAGACAAGAGAGAGAGACCATGAAAGAGACAGGGAAAAGCGAAAAGAAAAAGAGTCCAATCGACAGAAAGAGAAGGCAGAGAGGAACGGACGAATGGAGAGTGGCAGAAGCAAGGCCAGGGTATCGGAGCCACAGCAAAAAGACAACCCTGAAAAGCCTGAGAGCCAACGCAGAGACAGGGAGAAAGAACACCACCATGAAAGGGAACCCTCTGACAGGCACCACCGCAGACAACAGGACCACACTGAAGACAAGTGCCGTGACAGGGAACGTGTAAAAGAAAGAGACAGGGAGAAGGATAGACAGAGGGATCGAGAGATAGAAAAGGATCAAAGGAGAGACAAAGACAGAGAAAAGACAAGAGAGACAGACCGTGAAAGACACAGGGAAAAGCGAAAAGAAGAAGAGTCCAAGCGACTGCAAGAAGGAGAAGAAAGGAACGGACAAATGGAGATTGCCAGAAGAAAGTCCAGAGTATCAGAGGAGCCACAGCAAAGTGCCAACCCTGAAGTGTCCAGGAATCCAGCAAAACCTGTGCCAGCATCTGGTACTCCAGCTGGTATACCTCGGCCTTCATCTGCCAAAGGACAACAAAGGAGATCCAAGTTTGCATGTCATGATAATCCTGACAGTAAGGGAGACGGAGAGGCTCAGGTGGCCCAGGGACCTGTCCCTCAGGAAAATGGAGACGCCGCAGGGTCCACGGTGCCATCTATCAGGGCCTCCAGCACCAGGCGAATGCCTCGGCCCAGCAGCGCTCGCCCAGCACCCCCACGAGTCAAGCCACAGGACACTGCCACCGGTGGGACCCCAGCTGAGAGGCAGTCTAGTGCCAAGCCCTCAAAGGCAGGCATTATGGATGGAAAGCAGCCATCTGAGGTTAAGGAGGATGATGATGAGCAGTTTATTGTGGAAGATGCAGTCTCTTCACCCACAGATGCTCCTGAGAAGCACTTGGAACCTGCTCACAAGCTCAGCAGTGGACAGAAACATGGTGGCTTTGAGAAGAAGGTCCTTGAGACCAAGAATGACCACCAGTCATCACAATCCTCCACCACATCTGAAGACCAGAGCCTGGTGTCTGAGGAAGCCCAGAAGAAAGAGCAGGACCTGTTTATCCAGGAGATGGAGCAGCTCCTCTCATCCATCCAGACGGTGTGCTGCAGCATCCTGCCTCTGCGCGAGATCATGGACCACCTCCAAGAGGATATGGAGGCCATGCAAGCAGAACTGCACGCCTGGCAGCGGGAGAACAAGAAATATACAGAGGCCCTTCAGCAGGAGCAAAGAGTGACTGATGAGGCAATGGAGCCTCTTCAGGCAGAACTAGCTGAGCTGGAGCAGCTGATCAAAGAGCAGCAGGACAAGATCTGCGTTACAAAGTGCAACATATTGAAGAATGACGAGACGATCAATAAGATGCTGACCGGAATGAACTGCTCCATCGAAATCTGAGAAAGTGAGAAATGAACCCTGCAAACAAAAACTTCTCTGAAGAAATGCACTGAAGATGTGAGTGAAAGAAGAACATCAACAGGAAAATTGAACATTCATCTTCTGCTGTGGAGAGACACGGGACAAGGAAAGTTGGACAGTCTATTGGTGGATCGGCACCTGATAACTTGAGATGAGATTTCTGGGATGAGTTCACACCTCCGCCAGAAACCAACATTTAAAATTTTGAAACCCCACCTCCTTCCTGAAGTTACTTCCTGTTTGGGAGGGGGTTATGGAATTATGACCGGAATGAACTTCTCCATCGAAATCTGAGAAAGTGAGAAATGAACCCTGCAAAGAAAAACTTCTCTGATGAAATGCACTGAAGATGTGAGTGAAAGAAGAACATAAACATGTCTGGAACAAGGCGGTTCTCTCAAGGGTTTTGTCAGTACAGGAGATGGACTCCTAACTGATCCATACACAAACCAGAACAATGTTCAAACCAGAACATAAAATAACTCCACACGATGGTTTGGAGTTCTGGTTCTAGCTGGTTTAACCCTTGTGTGGTCTTAACTTCCGGCATAAAGTGGCAGTCTTAAGGGTCAAATATGGCCTGCCTCCACTTAAGCTCTGAAATGAAGCAGCTTAATTGTATTTTCAACCCCAAATCTTTTTTGCATTAAGAAACAACTCTTTATTCATCACATGTTGCAGTAAATGTCTTAGTCTTCTCTTTTCACAGTGTAGAAAGACTGGATTTAGTCTGTGAATCCCATTTGTTTTATTTCAACGTGCCTGTTTTCATCATTGTTGTCTTTAGTGTGGTAGTTTAACATTGTTATTATTACTAAAGGGGGTGCACAGGTGTACAAATACATTTTTAGCAAAGGATTATATCATAGTTTCCTTTATAACTGGCAGAAATGGACACTTTGACAGGAAACATTCTTTCAAACATTGATATAATCTTACATCGCAATTCAGCTTCAAAAACCTCATTTTTTTAACCAGTGATAAAACAATAAAGGTAACAAGAACTGAACAAATTCAATCAAAATAAAGAAATGATTAAAAAAAACAGATGAAGAGCGCATCTACATTTACTTCATTTGCACATGTTGGACAGTGTGAGACTGTGTGCATGGACTTTGCATTTGTATTTTTAACTCACACAACGCAGTGTTGGTTTGAAGTCCTTCTTTGAACGGCCATATTTCCCTGCTCACTGAATCATGATGAGCACCATGTTATTTTGAGAAATGTCCTTAAAATGCTTTTTTAAATCAAACCTATCTTGGAATGACGCTCGTCCGTAATGGCGTCCTTAGCAACCACCATAGTAACAGCAGAAAACGTGACACTGTAACGACTCTCTTCCGAGAGGTGACGGATTCATCGTAATAACGAACAAACCAAAGATTATGCACAAGAACTGAGCGAAGATTATGAAAATAAGACGTATATTTCTCGCTAGAAATGTCATCAGAATGCTTTTTTAAATCAAAACTATCTTGGAATAAGGCACTTTCCTCCGAAAATGACAGGAGCGGCCGCCATGTTTTTTGCTTTGAGAGGCCCGCATGAAAGAGTCACATGTCCTACCAGTGTTCCAATAGAAAAGAATAGAGAAAAAAACGTACACATGTCACTATTTTTTGGCCTTTATGGTAGAACTGATACGTTTTGCACTGTGGACAAACGTAGCCTTTTCATGTTTTGACATGAGAACTGGGTTGCTTTTTTTCATGTGTTCACTGATAAAGCAACGACTTTGAAATCCATCATCTTCCACTATATCAATTTTTAAAATCAAAAATATTAAATTGTGTTATGTTTCTTATTGTGGTTATTATTATATTTATTATCTGGTCCTGGCAAATTTTAATAATATCTAGTGCTGCCTTTAATAGACAGGATGAGAGGAACAACTTCTTTAAAAACACAAATCCTGAACTGTAGATGTTCAAATTTCAAAAAAGAAAAAGGGGACTCAGAGGTTTAGGAAACTGAGGTATGCTAACTTCTGCGCCATAGCTAACCTGTGCTAAGCTAACTAGCTATTCTCTGTGGTCCCAGCTCCCTCATGCACACAGCAAATCTACTTGTGTCAAAATTCTTGTGTTGAGCCAGTTTAGAATGAAGTGTTGAGGTTCTGGTGTTAATTTTAGTTGAATGAACTCTGCACCGGTGACAAATGCTGTGTCCGAATTGTCAAGTCAGTCTGTTGTAGGTTCCGAAACCACAACTGGTGCAAGTAGGGACCAACTTTGCAACCTAAATTCCAGCCTAAACATGCCCACATTGTAGGTTGGTTCAGGTGCATCCTGCGGAGCTACCTATGGCCCACAACGCACCGTCAACCTCTTCTTCATCCCCTAAAAACTTGTGGATGCGCAAGCCAAGTTTGCGCCCCCAACAGTCTCCCATTCTTATGCAACACAAACATTTATAGTCATTGTTAATGACTTACAGGTGCGTTAATGTGCTTAATAATAGAGAGGGAGTGAAAGGTGTGTTCAGGGTGGAGTGCAGTACGACAGCAAGGCCAGCTGGTGGGGGTTTTCCTTTGTGCTGTCTACGTATTTGCGGTATCTGTGCTCTGCCAGCAGAGGTCGTGCTTTACCACCAATCTTCTTGGGTGTCTGAATGGTGCCGCCATGTTTAGGTTGTAGCAGTAGGCTGTAGCAGTAGGTCGTTGCAGGAGGACGTAGGTTGCCAATATGGACGCAGCCAATATGGATGCAGCCAAAACTTATTATTATGGGTGTAACGTTACAGAGTTTACGGTATTCAACACCGGTCAGTGTTGTTTTCAACATCCGGGAACTTGGGCAGGTAATTCGGAGATAAATTGGAAGGCCGCCATTTTCTTTCACTGGCATGAGGTGTGAGAAGGGGAGTCTGGTACCTGAGTGTGATGCTATTAAAGCTTGCCGTGTTATTGTTAATTTAAAATGTGCTTATTTTGGCATATAATTTAACATATCACTGCACAGTGTGTAAAAGTATCTCAGGAATGTGTTTATGTTGTCAAGGAGTCCTATATTCTGCCTGGGTTTATTCTGGACAAGGGTTTATTTTGGGGAATTGGCTAATCTATTTTTAGTGCTCTGAGTGTCTGACTGTGGGACTGTAAAAAAAAAAAAAAAATATATATATATATATATCTCTATATATATCTATATCTATATCTATATCTATATCTATATATATATATAGATATATATTTTATTCCGTTTCTGAAAAAAGTCAGACTTCTGCCTTTAATCTCAGAATTCTGATTTTTTTTCTACGAATTATTATTTTTTCCTTTAGTGGTCCTAATACTCTTCTGTACATTTGTTTGACAGGATACAAAGATACCGCAGTCATTGTAAGAAGTGTGAAGAGCAGTATATCAAGTTCCTGACCTGTCAGGCAGAAACAGAGATCTGCATACCTACCAGCTTCAGTCACAAAAAGTATATTTTAGTCCATCCGAGAGCAATTGAGTGAAGTGAAAGCTTTTTATTGTTCCTCAGGTTATGCTCAATATTTACCAGCATTGTAGGATGTCTGAAATGTCTTTTTGTCGCCCGATGTCCGTCTCTCTTTCT
This sequence comes from Aulostomus chinensis, assembly GCF_037954235.1. NCBI lineage: Eukaryota > Metazoa > Chordata > Actinopteri > Syngnathiformes > Aulostomidae > Aulostomus > Aulostomus chinensis. The sequence continues at coordinate 13,024,791 of NC_141322.1, forward strand.
CCACAGGCGCATGTTGTTAGATGGCAAAATGATAATTAAGGTGCAGCATCAGAACCGCAAGAAATATATCAAATTAAAAACTTCTAATTATGAAGAATTCATTTCTGAAGGAAAATGTCCGGATTGGTATGTGACTAACCAGTAATGGAAGACGAGTCCGGCACTGAGATGAAGGATGAAGGAGTGTTTGCGAATGAACCACATTGGAAGGAATTTGTTTTGTCATCAAGAACAGTCAGAAAAATGGTAAATTTAAGGTTTCTTAGTTTTACATGGAATTAATAGCAGGGCATTTTTCAGATGTTTCTATCCATTAAATGATCTTGCTTCCAATTTTAAACTTATAAAATGAAGAATGTTTTGGCCGCAGCCGTTTGGAGGTTCTCCCCCTTTTGAGTGAGTGTTGCGAGTGTGCATGCGGATAGGTGTGTGTGTGATCGCTCTCAGGGACCATACCGCTGACCCCAGACACCTGTGCGGACGGCCCCTGATTGGACGGACGATAAGGCAATCACCGGCAGGCTGCCTAATAAGAAGCTGACAGACCAACGCTCTGTAGCAAGCTGTAGCCAGCCATGCTCCTGTGCCTACTTGTTCTAATAGACTACTTTGTTTCTGAAACTTTTGTGATCTTGTGAGGCACTAGTTTTGTATTATTGGACACACTAGGTTTGGATGCTGTAGTTTTGGTTGTGTGATTTACCTTTTTTTTTTACTAGTTATTTATATGATAACTCTAGGTTAGAGTCTCCCTTTGTTCTCGTTTGTTTATCTTGCAGCACTCCATTAGTTATCTACCTCACTTTCGTTGTCCAAACAAGCAACTTTTATTAATTAAATACTTCTTTTGAAGCCTTTAAAATCTTGGTTCATTTTAGGTTGCATCCCCTTTTCCCTTAAAACGAGCTGGTTGTAACAAAGAATTTAACACTTGAAGTGATTGCTTGCTCAGAGTCATGTCCTCTAGCACCAAGTCTCACATAGGTTTTTGGCTGTTTGTTGCAGTCCATTCCCTTTCTCTCTGGATTCTTGAAAATAGATGCGGAGTTTCATGCATGACTGATTACAAATCGGATCCACAGCTAGAAGCTTGTGATTGCCAGAAATGTGAATTTCACCACACATGTTCTTCCATTTCTCTGCAGATTTCAGCCTCCTCTGTGGACCTGAAATAGCTGCCAAACTGCTTGAGAAGTGGCATACATCCTTTAAAGGAAAGGTGATCAGAGAGCCTTACAACCACGCCTGTGCTCCAGAGTTTGCCAAAGAATCAGAACAATGATGAATCTTCTGAGGATCGCCCAGGTATTCAATTCAATGCCAAATGTACTGTTCTATGCGCAACTGTTCTGTGCAGTACTTGAGTGGATAATTTGGATTATCTTAAGTGTGTTTTGTATGAGGTACTGAACATCTCCATAGTCAGTGCATGGCCTATAGTGGGTGTTGGTCAGCGCCCACCAGTTTGGAGAGGCAGAAACGAGTATTGGCCGAGGCTAAGCATGCACTGCTGGCAAGACCCTGTCCACAGCAGTTCATTCCTTAGTTTCCTTGGTGGTACTCCTCCATACTGCTCAAAATTAAGGGCATGCCAGGCACCATCTATTGTAGTTAATACACTAACTATCCTTAAGTAGCTCATTAAGCCAACTTAAACAAACCAAGCTATACCTGGTTTTTAGATGTGACTTAAACTAAACACTTGATGAAATAGGATGGTCCTGTGGGTCATTTACTCTTCTTACAGAGTGGGGCAGTGACATGGCATCTTTCCTACTGCTCCTGCATATCCTACCACCTCAGCCTAATAAAAAGAAAACACAGATCAGTGCAGCTCAAGCCATGGACTATCTAGTTGTGTTTCACAAGGTAAGTACAGGGCTACATTTTGGGATTTAAGTGGAAAATGTGGCACATAATCAGACAATGTTACAAATACAACCTGACTCATAATTTTTTCCCACAGTCATGCAGAAGCCTTCAAGAACACGCTGAGAACCAGGAGGGACATCTCCAGCCATGTCTTCTTGCTTCTGGAACCTCCAAACAGGCAATCAGTGCTTATTACATTGCAATTGAAAAGAAGCTCATCCCCTGTCAGGGAGCCATGTCATTGGCAGCCTTTGAACTTTTTTCAAGTGCACTTCGTTTTCAGTGTTAGTTATGATAATGCTCTCAGCAACATGTACACATTCCTTCAGACAACTGTCTATGGTATTGATGTCGATACCACTGAAGAGTCCAAAGGTGAAGGAGTTGAGAGCAAAGTTCCTTGACAGAGTACAGGCAATATTTGTATGTAATTACACAATGCACTTGGTGCACATACTCAGCACTTCAAGGTGGTTGTCTTTTTTTTTTGTTGTTTTTTTTTGTTGCATAGGTTAAAGGAAGTCAAATGGCGTAAAGCCAGGTTCCTGAATAAGAAGCTGAAAGCAGAGCTGTTGAACCATGTACAGGTGTCATATTTGTATGTGCATGGTGCACTAATTCAGCACCTTACGTTTTCGTCATGGGTTATATCCAGGCAAAAAGTTTGCTGTTGCTTGTGCTCAAGAAGGATGTTTATTGCAGTTTAAAAGTTTTGCTGGTTTTAGGAAGCATTTAAATGGTTATCATAGTGCTTGTCCCTGCGTTAACAATACTGACAGTATGCAAACACATCAGTCAGACTTGGGTGGACAGAGCTCACAACACGATACCTCTGACATGGACCTTGATTTGATAAATCAACCGTCAACATCCGGGATGTCAAATGACCAAGCAAGAGATATGTGTGCTTCAATCATTGCTAAGCTACAGGGCAGTGGTGTTGCCAACAATGCTGTATTATCTGTTGTGGAAAGCATGGAGGAGTATGTCAATGAAGTTCATGCAAACCTTAAAGAACAAGCGTTGCATGCAGTGCCTGCTGAAAATCCCAGAAGAGGTGCAGTGGAAGAAGTCTTCAACAATACTTTCCAACCTTTGAGTGACCTAAACACACATTCTCAATGGACAAAGTATTTTAGTGAGAAAGGGGGTGTTGTTGAAGAACTAGAAATTCACTTAGGAGTGAGATGGGATTCAAAGACAACCAAAATATCTGGAGTGTGTGAGCAGGTACCAGTTAAGGACACTTTCATTTACATACCCCAGTTAAAAACATGAGCGGTCGTTTTCAAGACTGAAGAAGTGTGTTGTCATATGAAGAAATCTGCTGCTGTTCGTAGCTTATACCAGGATTTCTGTGATGGGAAAAACTATAGAAATCATGCATTGTATTCAAAATCAAAAAATGCATTGCAAATTCAAGTTTATTATGATGACGTTGAAACATGAAGTCCGCGAGGGTCAAAACGATATATTCATAAGCTAGGATGTCTGTATTTTACACGGCGCAATTTAACACCATGTCTAAACTCATCCCTGATCATTTTTGTTTCATTCACAAGATGCAAAAAAATGCGGTATGGACCAAATACTTACTCCATTTGTAGAAGATGTAAAGGCATTCGAGAACAATGGAATGAAAGTGTCATTTGCTGAACAACCTGCGTTTGGCACCATTGCACAAGTAACGGGACAATTGAGGTCTGAACTCAATTCTTGGTTCTGTTGAGTCTTTCACTGCTTACCATTACTGCTGAATGTGTCTCACAATAAGGCAACAGCTCAAACAGTGTTGAGCGAGAATGATCCACGTGTGATTTTGGGAACCAAACTAACCAATGAGCAGCATTATGCTTACCTTGATGAGAATCCAAGGGAAAATTCTTGTTTGGGGCTGTTTTGCAGTGGCAGCGGCACTGGGCTCAATGCCAGTCAAACATTATGGCTTATTCGGAATCTCCCACTAATCTCTGGAGATGTTGTTCCAGAGGGTGACACACACTGGCATTTGTTGTTACTCTTGTTTAGGGCTGGGCGATATCAGGAAAACATGCGATGTGCGATCACACTGTTCAGTATTGCGATGACGATATGACCTGCGATAAATGTGTGTATGCATATATGAAATATCAAAGGGGACCTATTAGCTACAGTACATTAAAGCATATCTTTCTGTTTTAATATTTACAGCTAACAGACCACAAACATTTGATAGCCTATGCCCTTTGAATAAAGAAACTGAACAGTTAGTCGTATCCAACTTGTGCTTTTATTTTTAACATATTGCAATTGCACAGGGCTCTAACCTGACTGTTGGCAAATTCAAACAATTTACAAGACTAAAAGATATCTGGGAGAAAACATCAATGAAATAAAGTAAACATGGCAACTGGCAAATTCAACATTTTTCCCATTATACAGACCAAGAGCTGCCAATGCCATCATCTTGCTAAACAGGTGGCAATTACAGTTCTACGATGGAGAAAACTTAAGTGAGTAATGTAGCACCACTAAATCAAGAGAAAGGGAGATTTATTCATCAAGACTCCTTTAACACTTCTTTTATTTCAAGTTGTCACACAGGAACACCAACATGTTCATTTTGCTAGGTTTCAAGCTGGAGCGCTGACATGTAATCACATTCCCTGACGAGCTAAAGAGCCTCTTGGAGGGCGAACCAGTGGCTGCGGAGTCGCGTTCGCTAAACTCACAGAAATGGAGGGTTGCTCAAGGTGTTGTCGGCTGTATTGCGCCTTGGCGTGTTTTACACCGTACCTGGACTTGTACGACGTTGTCTCATTTGAACACAAAATAGCTCCAATGAGTGAGGAGCTATTTTTTCTCACCACCAGGTCCACCTCATTTTCCTCGCGCTCCTAGTTTTCTCTGCGTCATCATCGGTGTAACGCGCCTGCCCTCGGCTCCACTAGCTTGCTGGTGTCGGCTATCACCACACACGCCGTATGTAGCTGACACTACACCACCAATTAATGTCATGGGCCGAACGCGCGGCTAATTTAACAACATCGCATGCGATTGTTTCATTTTTGCAGCATGTGAAAATGAACTTCTCATTGTGAACACAACTTTTGCGATGCGTTACTCACACATTTTGATATCGCGATGACGATTAAAATTTGATTAATCACCCAGCCCTACTCTTGTTGCATATTGTGAACATTGTATTTTCCCCATGTGTTACAGAGGGAATGACTGTATTTCTAAAATGTCCCATTGAAGAGCACCACAGGTAATTTACAGTGTTGTATCCTGAAAATACTTTGATCCCAAAACATCACTACATGATCCATTATCCTGAATGCATTCGTCAAATTGGTCCTTTAGTACATGTTAGTAGTATGAGGTATGAAGCAAAACACACATTTTTTTTAACTCTAGCATAAAAAAACTTCAAGAACATAACCAAGTCCCTAGCAAAGAAACACCTAATAGCTGTTGCCTATCATTGGGAATCCCTGTCCGCCAAAGGTATTGAGTCTGGCCCTGTCGAATCGAAAATTCTGACTGATGTTGAAAATGGGGATTTGGTTTCAGAGTATTTTCATATTGATACATCAAGTGAAATAAATGTTACAACCTGGGTCAAACATCATGACACTGAATATCAGCCAGGTCTTGTTGTTTGCACAGATGTTGTCAATGAGATGCCAGTCTTCAATAAGATAGTTTCTACCTTTATTAGAAATGAAGTTTATTTTTTTGGTATCTGAAATGGAGACCTCCTTTTAAGAGCACCTCCTTTGCATTTCACGTTGACAGTATTCATAATGTTTCAGCTTTTACACCTCAAGATTTGAGATACTTCAAGCTCTTTGATAGTCAGGTGTCTTACGGTACAGACGCTTTTTTTATTTTGTGCCAGAAAGCTGCATTGTATAGGTAAGCAACGCTTACGAGCTACCTCGTGTTTTGGGCAGTGTTGCACAGGGTTTTAGGAATGCCCTGCACCTCAACAAATTTAATGTGTAGCCCCTGTAAAAAGAAAAAGAAAATATTTTTCATTGCAATACTTTTTGGTGTGATTATTATACATGGGTGGTGGATGGTTAGACTAACACTGAAAGATTGTACATTTTTAACTCGAAATAGTGTTAATCCCAGTGGACAATGTGCACCTTATCGGTAGTATCGTAAACACTAGTTAAATGTACATTTAACACCACAAAATGTTACTTGTACACAGGTGCAGCGTTGAATAGACAACTCTGCTGGTGTCACTAGTGAACTTTGAACACTAATCTAGTGTTCTTGTCATCTATTGTGGTGTAAATTTTTTATACTGAAAGAGTTTGTTTGGTAACACTGTCATAATGTTAACACTTTCAAAAGTGTTCATTTAACACTGTTTTTTAAGTGTTAATTTCAATTCGGAGGGTGTTAAATTTGTGTTTTCAAATTTGCAGTGCAGAGGGGAGAAGAGTGTCCTGTCCTTCCTGTCTGGCTCTGGGGAAGACAGACATTTACTCTCACTGTTCTGGATCAGATACCACAGAAGAAAGTAGCCATGATGTTGTTAGAAGGTTGAGACACGTTGATGTGATTTACTGTGAGAAATTACCAGCATTTCACAAAACTTGTAATTAAGTTTTTGCTCACAAGTTGGTGTGGGCCAGTCTGTGTCCTCTCACGGGCCGCAAATGGCCCGCGGGCCGCCTATTGGGGAACCCTGGTTTATCACATTGACACAGTTCAAATTATTAGCAAGTTCCCGAATCGCTTCCTGGGCATCAATCCTGAAAGGCTCAGAGACCAAGAAGCGGACAACAATGAACCCTCATTCATTTATGACTAGAAAGTTGAATTTATTGAATTCTTGAAGTTCTTGGCGTTTGCTGTATGTTGAAAAATATTTAATTGTTCATAAATATGCCATTGGGCTAACATTGTCTTTACCTCAAAGTTGTTTGTGGGGGGGGGGGGGTGCTTAATTGTACAATGATGGTAAATTTATAGTAAATGGAGCCTTATCTGCATTACTATATAGTACTTCCACAGTATACATTGTAAATTTACGGTAAATTACTGTCAACTTGTACATTCCTGTCACAGTACACACTCTAAAAGTACAGTACAGTAATGATGGACAGCAAAAGGTTGTTATTCCCCAGTAATGTACTGTAATATCACAGTCATTGCGTTGTCATTGAAGCTGTAAAGTTACAGTACACAGTTGTGTTTTTACAACAATACATTGTAATATCACAGACATGAAATTACAGTAAATAGCTGTGAGTATATTTCACAGTACATTGCTGTAATCCTTACTGTGAAAGTCATGCAAAATTTATCCAATTATTTATTGTAAATTCACAGTGAAAAATGCTGCAGTGTTGGTTATTAAATAGTAGCGAATCATTTGTGAAACCAGTAATCATTTGTTTAGTTTTTTCAATAAATACAACTGTGGTGAAACAGGGACTGTGATGAATATTTAAGTGGTAGTTTCTTTTAACCCATCAAACCTTACCATTCCACCCCCCTTGGAAAAACAATGGTTTAGTCCCATTTGCTCAGAATTGTAGAAGTGAAATCATACAAGTCTTTCAAGAACAATTTCAAAAAGAGGCAAATAGTAACATCTTTCTTCACTACACATCATTCTTTTTACTGTCAAATTGAGAATGTCACACTTGAAATTTTAACTCTGCCATTCGTAAAAATGATTTATAACAATGATTTGGGGGGGGGGATAATATTGTTGCAAAATATAATAATCTATTGATTCCTACATGCCATATGATCCTAAATGTGGACTAAATATATACACAAAAGCTAAGTAATCCATCTTTTCTTAATGTATCATTTGCATTATTTTTATACTAAAGATGGAAAAATCTTGGATCATGGTGCTGCCCATCCTGATGGTCCTGTTCAGTCTCCTCATCATGTACGTGAGACCAAGGTTGATAGGGCCCTATAATTTCCACGATCGTGGAATCGCGGACAGAATCGTGGAATGGGGCAATAAAAACGGAGTTAATTTTTCATGCGGAATATCGCGGAAATGCTGTTTTCATCAGACAGAGGAAAATAAACCTGGGGAATCGTTCCCAAGAGTCGCTAATCAGTGTGACACAACCCCTGCCCCCCCCCCCCGTCCCTTTCCAAACAAGATGCTAACATGGCGCTGTCCCCGTCTGCTAAAAAGCTACGTAATATGACACTAACGCCTAAATACAGAGCTGAGCAGTACCCCGGTGACCTCTGTGTCAGGTGATGTGCTCAACACTCTGCTGACTGGAAGCGGAAAAATACGTGTGATGACCACCTGTTGTCCAAAAGTCATCCATCCATCGTCATCTTCCGCTGATTCATACATTAAGGGTCGGGGGGGGGGCTGGAGCCTATCCCAGCATCTAAGGGCGAGAGGCGGGGTTCACCCTGGTCAGGTCGGCAGTCCATCACAGGGCCAACACATAGAGACAGACAACCATTCACACACACATTCATTCTCAATTTAGAGTATCAATCAGCCTCGTCACCAATTGCATGGTTTTGGACTGTAGGAAGAAGCCGGAGTACCAGAGAGAACATGCAAACATGCCCGAGCCGGGACTCGAAGCCAGAACCTTCCTGCTGTGAGGTCACAGTGCTGACCACTGCATCACCATGCAGCCCCAAAAGTCATATAAAAGACAAAAAAAGCATCGCGCTAACACGAGCCAGCAGAAAACGATGATGATAATGATGATGATGATAATGATGATGATGATGATGATGATGCAGCAATAAAGTATTGAGGAAAAGTGCAGTATCGTGTTACCTCAATGAATGTAAGGTCATTTCTATTTAATTAGCGTGCGTTTTATTCATAAATGTTATTTAAACACAGTTTTGTGGTAAAATATAAGTAAAAGGTGGAAAATGGAATTTCATAAAATTAAAATGGACAAAACGGAATTTGGGGAAAAAAAAAAAACGAACTGAAGGTAGTGTTGGTGGGGCAGGTCTCATCAGGAGAGTAATATAAGTTAGGGATAGGAAAGGAATTCTTTTATTGCCATATATTTATGCAAAACATCATGGAACTTTACTTAGCATTACATGATTTACATGACCATATTTGTGTTTTTTGACTAAAATACAGTGCAATAGAAGAAGATGGTGAAGACAAGCATGACAGTATAAGACAAACAGTTCATGAGGGATGAGATACATAAGAATAAATTAAAGCCTCCTCGCGCCCGCGGCCAGGTGGCCAATGGCGGCCCGAATCCAACGATGTAATTGGCAAATTCCTGGGCCTTCTAGTTTAGGAGATAGAGGCGTCAGCATGAGAGCAGAGCTGAGAGCAGAGCTGAGAGCAGAGCTGAGAGCTGGCCCTTTAAGAGCCCCTCCCTCGCTGCTCTCTGCTGTCTGTGTCAGAGTGGAGAGAGAGGAGGATTTTGACATTTTTAGTGGGTCAAAATCAAATAGCTCTGCATATGTTGGGCAAAAGTGGAACGTAGTACCATATTTTTTTAGGGATTTTTGTGAGGAATACAGTGGTGTGTTTTTTGAAGCTGTGGGAGTTTTAGTTTCCATGTGAGAAGCGAGTGTTTGAGAGTATGTACCATGAGAGGAGACAGGTTCCCCACTGGTTTCCAGTGGAAGGTGAAGTCGCTCACTTTGCCGAGGAGCGAGTATTTCCGGCAACGTTTCTTTCCACCATTTCACCATGGATATTCAAAGAACTATTTAGTTTTACCTGCCGTGGAAGGCCGAAATACGTCGGGAAAGTAAACGCCGTTGTATGTGGGTTAACAGCACCATCTAGAGGCGAGCTCGGCTCGGTGAATTTCACCACTCGGTGAATCGAGCTCCCCCAGGGGCTCCGTCTGGATAATTGCCGCTTCCAGCGGTATTTTCGGATGACGAGTTTAACGACCTGCTAGCTAGGATCGGTGACAGGATTTCACGAATGGACACCAACTTATTCAACCGCTTCTTGTAATTTTGACACGTAGTGTCATATAGAACCAGGTTCCCACACATAGTCACAATCAACTTTTCCTCCATCTTGCGACACAGTCAGCCGTGACGTCGGGACATTCTCAACGCTGATTGGCTGTCTTGACGCGAATTTGTCGCCAAAGTTGAATATTTTCAACTTGCGCGAATGGCGGAATTTCGCCTCGTGAATTTGCCTCATTCGCACCGCCCGACTGAAAATTCGTGTTTGGTGTGAACACACAGTAAGGGGTCGGCCAAGATTTTCCTTGCCCTTCTCAGAGCCCTGGTGACATGGAGGGACTTGAGGGAAGACAGGGGAGTGCCAATCGCTCTCTCCACTTGGCGAATCAGCCACAGCAACTTGGCCGTGTCTCTGGACGCTGCAACAGGGAACCATGTGATGATGGAGTGGGTGAGGATGGGTTCTATGATGGTAGTGTAGAATTCAATCACAAAAAGCCTCTGCAGCCTTAATTTCTTCAGCTGCCCGAGGAAGTGCATCCTTTTATGGACTTTCTTTGTGATATCGTCAGAGAATGGCAAAATAACATGGCGCTCATCATGATTCAGTGAGCAGGGAAATATGGCCGTTCAAAGAAGGACTTCAAACCAACAGTGAGTTAAAAATACAAATGCAAAGTCCATGCACACAGTCTCACACTGTCCAACATGTGCAAATGAAGTAAATGTAGATGTGCTCTTCATCTGTTTTTTTTTAATCATTTCTTTATTTTGATTGAATTTGTTCAGTTCTTGTTACCTTTATTGTTTTATCAATGGTTCAAAAAATGAGGTTTTTGAAGCTGAATTGCTATGTAAAATTATATCACTGTTTGAAAGAATGTTTCCTGTCAAAGTGTCCATTTCTGCCAGTTATAAAGGAAACTATGATATAATCCTTTGCTAAAAATGTATTTGTACACCTGTGCACCCCCTTTGGTAATAATAACAATGTTAAACTACCACACTAAAGACAACAATGATGAAAACAGGCACGTTGAAATAAAACAAATGGGATTCACAGACTAAATTCAGTCTTTCTACACTGTGAAAAGAGAAGACTAAGACATTTACTGCAACATGTGATGAATAAAGAGTTGTTTCTTAATGCAAAAAAGATTTGGGGTTGAAAATACAATTAAGCTGCTTCATTTCAGAGCTTAAGTGGAGGCGGGCCATATTTGACCCTTAAGACTGCCACTTTATGCCGGAAGTTAAGACCACACAAGGGTTAAACCAGCTAGAACCAGAACTCCAAACCATCGTATGGAGTTATTTTATGTTCTGGTTTGCTTGTGTATGGATCAGTTAGGAGTCCATCTCCTGTACTGACAAAACCCTTGAGAGAACCGCCTTGTTCCTGACATGTTGATGTTCTTCTTTCACTCACATCTTCAGTGCATTTCTTCAGAGAAGTTTTTGTTTGCAGGGTTCATTTCTCACTTTCTCAGATTTCGATGGAGAAGTTCATTCCGGTCATAATTCCATAACCCCCTCCCAAACAGGAAGTAACTTCAGGAAGGAGGTGGGGTTTCAAAATTTTAAATGTTGGTTCCTGGCGGAGGTGTGAACTCATCCCAGAAATCTCATCTCAAGTTTATCAGGTGCCGATCCACCAATAGACTGTCCAACTTTCCTTGTCCCGTGTCTCTCCACAGCAGAAGATGAAAGTTCAATTTTCCTGTTGATGTTCTTCTTTCACTCACATCTTCAGTGCATTTCTTCAGAGAAGTTTTTGTTTGCAGGGTTCATTTCTCACTTTCTCAGATTTCGTTGGAGCAGTTCATTCCGGTCAGCATCTTATTGATCTTCTCGTCATTCTTCAATATGTTGCACTTTGTAACGCAGATCTTGTCCTGCTGCTCTTTGATCAGCTGCTCCAGCTCAGCTAGTTCTGCCTGAAGAGGCTCCATTGCCTCATCAGTCACTCTTTGCTCCTGCTGAAGGGCCTCTGTATATTTCTTGTTCTCCCGCTGCCAGGTGTGCAGTTCTGCTTGCATGGCCTCCATATCCTCTTGGAGGTGGTCCATGATCTCGCGCAGAGGCAGGATGCTGCAGCACACCGTCTGGATGGATGAGAGGAGCTGCTCCATCTCCTGGATAAACAGGTCCTGCTCTTTCTTCTGGGCTTCCTCAGACACCAGGCTCTGGTCTTCAGATGTGGTGGAGGATTGTGATGACTGGTGGTCATTCTTGGTCTCAAGGACCTTCTTCTCAAAGCCACCATGTTTCGGTCCACTGCTGAGCTTGTGAGCAGGTTCCAAGTGCTTCTCAGGAGCATCTGTGGGTGAAGAGACTGCATCTTCCACAATAAACTGCTCATCATCATCCTCCTTAACCTCAGATGGCTGCTTTCCATCCATAATGCCTGCCTTTGAGGGCTTGGCACTAGACTGCCTCTCAGCTGGGGTCCCACCGGTGGCAGTGTCCTGTGGCTTGACTCGTGGGGGTTCTTGGCGAGCGCTGCTGGGCCGAGGCATTCGCCTGGTGCTGGAGGCCCTGATAGATGGCACCGTGGACCCTGCGGCGTCTCCATTTTCCTGAGGGACAGGTCCCTGGGCCACCTGAGCCTCTCTGTCTCCCTTACTGTCAGGATTATCATGACATGCAAACTTGGATCTCCTTTGTTGTCCTTTGGCAGATGAAGGCCGAGGTATACCAGCTGGAGTACCAGATGCTGGCACAGGTTTTGCTGGATTCCTGGACACTTCAGGGTTGGCACTTTGCTGTGGCTCCTCTGATACTCTGGCCTTTCTTCTGGCAATCTCCATTTGTCCGTTCCTTTCTTCTCCTTCTTTCAGTCGCTTGGACTCTTCTTTTCGCTTTTCCCTGTGTCTTTCACGGTCTCTCTCTCTTGTCTTTTCTCTATCTTTGTCTCTCCTTTGGTCCTTTCCCATCTCTCGATCCCTCTCTCTATCCTTCTCCCTGTCTCTGTCTTTTACACGTTCCCTGTCACGGCACTTGTCTTCAGTGGGGTCCTTTTGTCTGCGGTGGTGCCTGTCAGAGGGTTCCCTTTCATGGTGGTGCTCTTTCTCCCTGTCTCTGCGTTGGCTCTCAGGCTTTTCAGGGTTGTCTTTTTGCTGTGGCTCCGATACCCTGGCCTTGCTTCTACCACTCTCCATTCGTCCGTTCCTCTCTTTCTTCTCCTTCTGTCGATTGGACTCTTCTTCTTTTCGCTTTTCCCTGTCTCTTTCATGGTCTCTCTCTCTTGTCTTTTCTCGGTCTTTGTCTCTCCTTTGGTCCTTTTCTGTCTCTCGATCCCTCTCTCTATCCTTCTCCCTGTCTCTGTCATTAACACGTCCCTTGTCTTTATCTTGCTCTTTCTCCCTGTCACGTCGGCTTTCAAGCTTTTCAGGGTTGGCTTTGGACTGTGGCTCCACTGACACTCTGGCCTTGCTTCTGCCACTCTCAATACGTCCATTCCTCCCTTCCCCCTCCTTTAGTCGCTTTGACTCTTCTTCTTTTGGCTTTTCCCTGTCTCTTTCTCGGTCTTGTTGAGAATCTCTCTTTCTTGTCTTTTCTCTGTCTTTGTCTCTCCTTTGGTCCTTTTCTGTCTCTCGATCCCTTTCTCTATCCTTCTCCCTGTCAGAGCGCTCCCTTTCATGGCGGTGGTGCTTGTCAGAGCGCTCCCTTTCATGGCGGTGCTCTTTCTCCCTGTCTCTATGCCGGCTCTCGAGCTCTCTGGGCTGATGGAGGTCTTTGTGGTCTCCATTCCCAGTGGCCTCTGCCGACTTTCTCCTCTCCTGTCTTTCCAGGTGACGTTCACGTCCTTCTCTGTTCTCCTTGTCCTTTGCCCTGGATGTGCTGGCCTTGGTCTTCATGTCCAACTTTTCCCCTGCAAGCACTCGCTTCACTGCCTCCTCGCTGGACAGCTTGTTGAGGCAGCACTTGGCAATAGCCTGCAGCATCTCATTTGTTCTCTCGGGCTGAAGGCCGGCCACGATGCGTGATGGCTTTGCAGTGAGGGGCTCGCCGCTAACCAGCATCACCACATCTATCGCTTTCTGAAGGAAGGCGATCTTTGTGTCTTTTTCCGTTACATTATCAGACTTCATTTCGTTCTCGTCATACAGTCCTTTCATGAAAGCAGTGGTCTTGATGACCTCACTGAAGATGTCATGAAGATATCGAAATGGAGGCCTGCTTAGTAATTTTTCCGTGAGAGGCGGTTTCTTAATCACTTTACCCAGCGTGTCCTGTGTCGTTTTAATTACTGCCTCATTCATGGCAACGGTTTAGGTAACGCTCAGTTGATAAAAGACAAAATTGGTGCAGACCAACAATAACTTGATGGACCTGTCAGCAGGTTGTTATGGAGATCTGTTGGTTAAATCTTGAGATGCACACAACACCTTATACACCAGAGGAGTCATTCCAGTCTGACACTGAGGAGTCAGTCAACCTCTGAGGTGATGACAGAATGCCGTCCATGACGGTAGGAGAGGAGATGAACCAGTCATGATGACTGAGTTGATATTCAGGATGACTGAGATTACCAAGAGGGAAGGTTTACACTTCCACAGAACCACAGAACACAGAACCAGCGCTTCTCAGCTGAGGGACTGAGGGAACTTGAAATGAGGGATGAATTCCTGAGTTCACAGTGATTGTAGCTATTAAAGTGGTGCAGTCCGGAGACAGACATCGTCTGAGTCTTCGCACCTACTAAACTAACGGTGCTCCAGTATCCATCCTTCATCTCAAGACTCAGCTGGCAATAAGATAGTTTCTACCTCTATTAGAAGTAAAGTTTATTTTTTTGGTATCTGAAATGGAGACCTCCTTTTTAGAGCACCTCCTTTGCATTTCACGTTGACAGTATTCATCATGTTTCAGATTTTTCACCTCATGATTTGAATTACTTCAAGCTCTTTGATAGTCAGGTGTCTTACGGTGGTGGATGGTTAGACTAACACTGACAGACTGTACATTTTTAACTCGACATAGTGTTAATCCCAGTGGACAATGTGCACCTTATCGGTAGTATCGTAAACACTAGTTAAATGTACATTTAACACCACAAAATGTTACTTGTACACAGGTGCAGCGTTGAATAGACAACTCTGCTGGTGTCACTAGTGAACTTTGAACACTAATCTAGTGTTCTTGTCATCTATTGTGGTGTAAATTTTTTACACTGAAAGAGTTTGTTTGGTAACACTGTCACAATGTTAACACTTTCAAAAATGTTAACACTGTTTTTTATGTGTTAATTTCAATTCGGAGGGTGTTAAATTTGTGTTTTCAAATTTGCAGTGCAGAGGGGAGAAGAGTGTCCTGTCCTTCCTGTCTGGCTCTGGGGAAGACAGACATTTACTCTCACTGTTCTGGATCAGATACCACAGAAGAAAGTAGCCATGATGTTGTTAGAAGGTTGAGACACGTTGATGTGATTTACTGTGAGAAATTACCAGCATTTCACAAAACTTGTAATTAAGTTCCCCTGTAATATCCCAATGAATACCTGTGGAAACTACAGTATCCTTGGATTTTACAGCTTTTAACTCTTATTTACAGTAAGATCCTGTTATCAAAACCCCCCTGTTATATCACAACAAGGTCTGTAATATCACAGCAACAAAATGAAAGGATTTCACAGCATTCAACAGTATTATCACAGTGAAATATTGTATAGAAATATGCCCTGGAAAGTCACATGACATAAGCGACATTGACACTTTTTTTGAACTGAAGGCGCCGTTTCCCTCTTCTCTTTGGGCTGAATGGAGAAGGTGAGCAGCATGCATGACTCTGTTTGCAGCACTTCCACCCTTGTTTTATCATTTTAATATGATAATAATGTTTACTTTCAAATGAACGTTTATCGCAGGGTTCCCCAATTAGATTTCACCAAGGGCCAAATTCTGACCTGGGCACCAAGCTGAGGGCCACAGCACCCGAGGGCCACAGCACCCGCGGGGCACGCGGTGGCAGGGTGGGGGGCGCCACCGCACCCCCACTCCAGTGACAGTGCAGATACCAACGTTGAAACTGCACTTATAGTGCATTCTAACATTATTTTTAGTTGTGCCCTGGGATTCAGGAATACTGTTTGTGAGGGTCACACAAAGACAAATTGCACTCTGGAAACAAAAGTTGAGAACCAACCATTTACTCAAAATGAATATTTGGTTCTTGCAGTCTGCTTGGAAAGTTGCCAGATTTACAATTTTTTTTTCCCCCCCCAAAAGATCCTTTTTGCTCACAAGTTGGTGTGGGCCAGTCTGTGTCCTCTCACGGGCTGCAAATGGCCCGCGGGCCGCCTATTGGGGAACCCTGGTTTATCACATTGACACAGTTCAAATTATTAGCAAGTTCCCGAATCGCTTCCTGGGCATCAATCCTGAAAGGCTCAGAGACCAAGAAGCGGACAACAATGAACCCTCATTCATTTATGACTAGAAAGTTGAATTTATTGAATTCTTGAAGTTCTTGGCGTTTGCTGTATGTTGAAAAATATTTAATTGTTCATAAATATGCCATTGGGCTAACATTGTCTTTACCTCAAAGTTGTTTGTTGGGGGGGGGGGTGCTTAATTGTACAATGATGGTAAATTTATAGTAAATGGAGCCTTATCTGCATTACTATATAGTACTTCCACAGTTTACATTGTAAATTTACGGTAAATTACTGTCAACTTGTACATTCCTGTCACAGTACACACTCTAAAAGTACAGTACAGTAATGATGTACAGCAAAAGGTTGTTATTCCCCAGTAATGTACTGTAATATCACAGTCATTGCGTTGTCATTGAAGCTGTAAAGTTACAGTACACAGTTACAATTATTTATTGTAAATTCACAGTGAAAAATGTTGCAGTGTTGGTTATTAAATAGTAGCGAATCATTTGTGAAACCAGTAATCATTTGTTTCGTTTTGTCAATAAATACAACTGTGGTGAAACAGGGACTGTGATGAATATTTAAGTGGTAGTTTCTTTTAACCCATCAAACCTGACCATTCCACCCCCCTTGGAAAAACAATGGTTTAGTCCCATTTGCTCAGAATTGTAGAAGTGAAATCATACAAGTCTTTCAAGAACAATTTCAAAAAGAGGCAAATAGTAACATCTTTCTTCACTACACATCATTCTTTTTACTGTCAAATTGAGAATGTCACACTTGAAATTTTAACTCTGCCATTCGTAAAAATGATTTATAACAATGATTTGGGGGGGGGGATAATATTGTTGCAAAATATTATAATCTATTGATTCCTACATGCCGTATGATCCTAAATGTGGACTAAATATATACACAAAAGCTAAGTAATCCATCTTTTCTTAATGTATCATTTGCAATATTTTTATACTAAAGATGGAAAAATCTTGGATCATGGTGCTGCCCATCCTGATGGTCCTGTTCAGTCTCCTCATCATGTACGTGAGACCAAGGTTGATAGGGCCCTATAATTTCCGCGATCGTGGAATTGCGGACAGAATCGTGGAATGGGGCAATAAAAACGGAGTTAATTTTTAATGCGGAATATCGCGGAAATGCTGTTTTCATAAGACAGAGGAAAATAAACCTGGGGAATCGTTCCCAAGAGTCGCTAATCAGTGTGACACAACCCCTGCCCCCCCCCCCGTCCCTTTCCAAACAAGATGCGAACATGGCGCTGTCCCCGTCTGCTAAAAAGCTACGTAATATGACACTAACGCCTAAATACAGAGCTGAGCAGTACCCCGGTGACCTCTGTGTCAGGTGATGTGCTCAACACTCTGCTGACTGGAAGCGGAAAAATACGTGTGATGACCACCTGTTGTCCAAAAGTCATCCATCCATCGTCATCTTCCGCAAATTCCTATATTAAGGGTCGCGGGTCGCAATTTAGAGAACCAAATCAGCCTAGTCACCAATTGCATGGTTTTGGACTGTAGGAAGAAGCCGGAGTACCAGAGAGAACATGCAAACATGCCCGAGCCGGGACTCAAACCCGGAACCTTCCTGCTGTGAGGTCACAGTGCTGACCACTGCACCACCATGCAGCCCCAAAAGTCATATAAAAGACAAAAAAAGCATCGCGCTAACACGAGCCAGCAGAAAACGATGATGATGATGATGATGATGATGATGATGATGCAACAATAAAGTATTGAGGAAAAGTGCAGTATCGTGTTACCTCAATGAATGTAAGGTCATTTCTATTTAATTAGCGTGCGTTTTATTCATAAATGTTATTTAAACACAGTTTTGTGGTAAAATATAAGTAAAAGGTGAAAAATGGAATTTCATAAAATTAAAATGGACAAAACGGAATTTGGGGAAAAAAAAAAAACGAACTGAAGGTAGTGTTGGTGGGGCAGGTCTCATCAGGAGAGTAATATGAGTTAGGGATAGGAAAGGAATTCTTTTATTGCCATATATTTATGCAAAACATCATGGAACTTTACTTAGCATTACATGATTTACATGACCATATTTGTGTTTTTGACTAAAATACAGTGCAATAGAAGAAGATGGTGAAGACAAGCATGACAGTATATGACAAACAGTTCATGAGGGATGAGATACATAAGAATAAATTAAAGCCTCCTCGCGCCCGCGGCCAGGTGGCCAATGGCGGCCCGAATCCAACGGTGTAATTGGCAAATTCCTGGGCCTTGTAGTTTAGGAGATAGAGGCGTCAGCATGAGAGCAGAGCTGAGAGCAGAGCTGAGAGCAGAGCTGAGAGCTGGCCCTTTAAGAGCCCCTCCCTCGCTGCTCTCTGCTGTCTGTGTCAGAGTGGAGACAGAGGAGGATTTGGACATTTTTAGCGGGTCAAAATCAAATAGCTCTGCATATGTTGGGCAAAAGTGGAACGTAGTACCATATATTTTTAGGGATTTTTGTCAGGAATACAGTGGTGTGTTTTTTGAAGCTGTGGGAGTTCTAGTTTCCACGTGAGAAGCGAGTGTTTGAGAGTATGTACCATGAGAGGAGACAGGTTCCCCACTGGTTTCCAGTGGAAGGTGAAGTCGCTCACTTGGCCGAGTAGCGAGTATTTCCGGCAACGTTTCTTTCCACCATTTCACCATGGATATTCAAAGAACTGTTTAGTTTTACCTGCCGTGGAAGGCCGAAATACGTCGGAAAACTAAACGCCGTCGTATGTGGGTTAACAGCACCATCTAGAGGCGAGCTCGGCTCGGTGAATTTCACCACTCGGTGAATCGAGCTCCCCCAGGGGCTCCGTCTGGATAATTGCCGCTTCCAGCGGTATTTTCGGATGACGAGTTTAACGACCTGCTAGCTAGGATCGGTGACAGGATTTCACGAATGGACACCAACTTATTCAACCGCTTCTTGTAATTTTGACACATAGTGTCATATAGAACCAGGTTCCCACACATAGTCACAATCAACTTTTCCTCCATCTTGCGACACAGTCAGCCGTGACGTCGGGACATTCTCCACGCTGATTGGCTGTCTTGACGCGAATTTGTCGCCAAAGTTGAATATTTTCAACTTGCGCGAATGGTGGAATTTCGCCTCGTGAATTTGCCTCATTCGCACCGCCCGACTGAAAATTCGTGTTTGGTGTGAACACACAGTAAGGGGTCGGCCAAGATTTTCCTTGCCCTTCTCAGAGCCCTGGTGACATGGAGGGACTTGAGGGAAGACAGGGGAGTGCCAGTCGCTCTCCACTTGGCGAATCAGCCACAGCAACTTGGCCGTGTCTCTGGACGCTGCAACAGGGAACCATGTGATGATGGAGTGGGTGAGGATGGGTTCTATGATGGTAGTGTAGAATTCAATCACAAAAAGCCTCTGCAGCCTTAATTTCTTCAGCTGCCGGAGGAAGTGCATCCTTTTATGGACTTTCTTTGTGATATCGTCAGAGAATGGCAAAATGACATGGCGCTCATCATGATTCAGTGAGCAGGGAAATATGGCCGTTCAAAGAAGGACTTCAAACCAACAGTGAGTTAAAAATACAAATGCAAAGTCCATGCACAAAGTCTCACACTGTCCAACATGTGCAAATGAAGTAAATGTAGATGCGCTCTTCATCTGTTTTTTTTAATCATTTCTTTATTTTGATTGAATTTGTTCAGTTCTTGTTACCTTTATTGTTTTATCAATGGTTAAAAAAATGAGGTTTTTGAAGCTGAATTGCTATGTAAGATTATATCAATGTTTGAAAGAATGTTTCCTGTCAAAGAGTCCATTTCTGCCAGTTATAAAGGAAACTATGATATAATCCTTTGCTAAAAATGTATTTGTACACCTGTGCACCCCCTTTAGTAATAATAACAATGTTAAACTACCACACTAAAGACAACAATGATGAAAACAGGCACGTTGAAATAAAACAAAAGGGATTCACAGACTAAATTCAGTCTTTCTACACTGTGAAAAGAGAAGACTAAGACATTTACTGCAACATGTGATGAATAAAGAGTTGTTTCTTAATGCAAAAAAGATTTGGGGTTGAAAATACAATTAAGCTGCTTCATTTCAGAGCTTAAGTGGAGGCGGGCCATATTTGACCCTTAAGACTGCCACTTTATGCCGGAGGTTAAACCAGCTAGAACCAGAACTCCAAACCATTGTATGGAGTTATTTTATGTTCTGGTTTGGTTGTGTATGGATCAGTTAGGAGTCCATCTCCTGTACTGACAAAACCCTTGAGAGAACCGCCTTGTTCCAGACATGTTTATGTTCTTCTTTCACTCACATCTTCAGTGCATTTCATCAGAGAAGTTTTTCTTTGCAGGGTTCATTTCTCACTTTCTCAGATTTCGATGGAGAAGTTCATTCATTTTGTCATAATTCCATAACCCCCTCCCAAACAGGAAGTAACTTCAGGAAGGAGGTGGGGTTTCAAAATTTTAAATGTTGGTTCCTGGCGGAGGTGTGAACTCATCCCAGAAATCTCATCTCAAGTGTATCAGGTGCCGATCCACCAATAGACTGTCCAACTTTCCTTGTCCCGTGTCTCTCCACAGCAGAAGATGAAAGTTCAATTTTCCTGTTGATGTTCTTCTTTCACTCACATCTTCAGTGCATTTCTTCAGAGAAGTTTTTGTTTGCAGGGTTCATTTCTCACTTTCTCATATTTCGTTGGAGCAGTTCATTCCGGTCAGCATCTTATTGATCTTCTCGTCATTCTTCAATATGTTGCACTTTGTAACGCAGATCTTGTCCTGCTGCTCTTTGATCAGCTGCTCCAGCTCAGCTAGTTCTGCCTGAAGAGGCTCCATTGCCTCATCAGTCACTCTTTGCTCCTGCTGAAGGGCCTCTGTATATTTCTTGTTCTCCCGCTGCCAGGTGTGCAGTTCTGCTTGCATGGCCTCCATATCCTCTTGGAGGTGGTCCATGATCTCGCGCAGAGGCAGGATGCTGCAGCACACCGTCTGGATGGATGAGAGGAGCTGCTCCATCTCCTGGATAAACAGGTCCTGCTCTTTCTTCTGGGCTTCCTCAGACACCAGGCTCTGGTCTTCAGATGTGGTGGAGGATTGTGATGACTGGTGGTCATTCTTGGTCTCAAGGACCTTCTTCTCAAAGCCACCATGTTTCTGTCCACTGCTGAGCTTGTGAGCAGGTTCCAAGTGCTTCTCAGGAGCATCTGTGGGTGAAGAGACTGCATCTTCCACAATAAACTGCTCATCATCATCCTCCTTAACCTCAGATGGCTGCTTTCCATCCATAATGCCTGCCTTTGAGGGCTTGGCACTAGACTGCCTCTCAGCTGGGGTCCCACCGGTGGCAGTGTCCTGTGGCTTGACTCGTGGGGGTGCTGGGCGAGCGCTGCTGGGCCGAGGCATTCGCCTGGTGCTGGAGGCCCTGATAGATGGCACCGTGGACCCTGCGGCGTCTCCATTTTCCTGAGGGACAGGTCCCTGGGCCACCTGAGCCTCTCCGTCTCCCTTACTGTCAGGATCATCATGACCTGCAAACTTGGATCTCCTTTGTTGTCCTCTGGCAGATGAAGGCCGAGGTATACCAGCTGGAGTACCAGATGCTGGGACAGGTTTTGCTGGTTTCCTGGACACTTCAGAGTTGGCACTTTGCTGTGGCTCCTCTGATACTCTGGACTTTCTTCTGGCAATCTCCATTTGTCCGTTCCTTTCTTCTCCTTCTTGCAGTCGCTTGGACTCTTCTTCTTTTCGCTTTTCCCTGTGTCTTTCACGGTCTGTCTCTCTTGTCTTTTCTCTGTCTTTGTCTTTCCTTTGGTCCTTTTCTATCTCTCGATCCCTCTGTCTATCCTTCTCCCTGTCTCTTTCTTTTACACGTTCCCTGTCACGGCACTTGTCTTCAGTGTGGTCCTGTTGTCTGCGGTGGTGCCTGTCAGAGGGTTCCCTTTCATGGTGGTGCTCTTTCTCCCTGTCTCTGCGTTGGCTCTCAGGCTTTTCAGGGTTGTCTTTTTGCTGTGGCTCCGATACCCTGGCCTTGCTTCTGCCACTCTCCATTCGTCCGTTCCTCTCTGCCTTCTCTTTCTGTCGATTGGACTCTTTTTCTTTTCGCTTTTCCCTGTCTCTTTCATGGTCTCTCTCTCTTGTCTTTTCTCGGTCTTTGTCTCTCCTTTGGCCCTTTTCTGTCTCTCGATCCCTCTCTCTATCCTTTTCCCTGTCTCTGTCATTTACACGTCCTTTGTCTTTATCTTGCTCTTTCTCCCTGTCACGTCGGCTTTCAAGCTTTTCAGGGTTGGCTTTGGACTGTGGCTCCACTGACACTCTGGCCTTGCTTCTGCCACTCTCCATACGTTTGTTCCTTTCTTCTCCCTCCTTTGGTCGCTTTGACTCTTCTTCTTTTGGCTTTTCCCTGTCTCTTTCTCGGTCTTGTTGAGAATCTCTCTTTCTTGTCTTTTCTCTGTCTTTGTCTCTCCTTTGGTCCTTTTCTGTCTCTCGATCCCTTTCTCTATCCCTCTCCCTGTCAGAGCGCTCCCTTTCATGGCGGTGGTGCTTCTCCCTGTCTCTATGCCGGCTCTCAAGCTCTCTGGGCTGATGGAGGTCTTTGTGGTCTCCATTCCCAGTGCCCTCTGCTGACTTTCTCCTCTCCTGTCTATCCAGGTGACGTTCACGTCCTTCTCTGTTCTCCTTGTCCTTTGCCCTGGATGTGCTGGCCTTGGTCTTCATGTCCAACTTTTCCCCTGCAAGCACTCGCTTCACTGCCTCCTCGCTGGACAGCTTGTTGAGGCAGCACTTGGCAATAGCCTGCAGCATCTCATTTGTTCTCTCGGGCTGAAGGCCGGCCACGATGCGTGATGGCTTTGCAGTGAGGGGCTCCCCGCTAACCAGCATCACCACATCTATCGCTTTCTGAAGGAAGGCGATCTTTGTGTCTTTTTCCGTTACATTATCAGACTTCATTTCGTTCTCGTCATACAGTCCTTTCATGAAACCAGTGGTCTTGATGACCTCACTGAAGATATCATGTAGATATCGAAATGGAGGCCTGCTTAGTAATTTTTCCGTGAGAGGCGGTTTCTTAATCACTTCACCGAGCGTGTCCTGTGTCGTTTTAATTACTGCCTCATTCATGGTAACGGTTTAGGTAACGCTCAGTTGATAAAAGACAAAACTGGTGCAGACCAACAATAACTTGATGGACCTGTCAGCAGGTTGTTATGGAGATCTGTTGGTTAAATCTTGAGATGCACACAACACCTTATACACCAGAGGAGTCATTCCAGTCTGACACTGAGGACTCAGTCAACCTCTGAGGTGATGACAGAATGCCGTCCATGACTGTAGGAGAGGAGATGAACCAGTCATGATGACTGAGTTGATATTCAGGATGACTGAGATTACCAAGAGGGAAGGTTTACACTTCCACAGAACCACAGAACACAGAACCAGCGCTTCTCAGCTGAGGGACTGAGGGAACTTGAAATGAGGGATGAATTCCTGAGTTCACAGTGATTGTAGCTATTAAATTGGTGCAGGCCGGAGACATTCGGGTGTTGAAACATCCGTTTGAGTCTTCGCACCTACTAAAATACTAAACTAACGGTGCCCCAGTATCCATCCTTCATCTCAAGACTCAGCTGGCAACCAGGATTCTTGATAACTTTGATGTTTTGTGACATCATCACGTAACGTATGTCGCCTTTCTTCACACAGATACTGTGCCATGAAACGCATCAAATAGAAGGAACCATTGTAATGTCCCACTCTGCCAGTGAGTCCGACCCTCTGGCTGAGTGCTGGTCACAGTGGTTTGATATGCACTGAGATGTGAGCTCAGATTCAGGTGATGAACCTCCCCCGGTCGATACCTCAGTTCATCCTTGGGCAGCATCTTAGCTAAACCATCAGAGCCAGTAGCAAGTGCTTGTTCACAATGGTTGATTCTACTTTTTAAACTAGTATCTGGATGAAGTTATTGTAGAATGGAAGCTTATTATTAGGTTTTGAGGAAAAAAGTATACATTCACTTACAACTTGAGAGCTGGTTTGGTGTTGAGGTGAAGGGCTTTTGCAGTTTGGTTGAGCACCCTGATGGCCCCCTCTCTGAGGGTTAT
This sequence comes from Aulostomus chinensis, assembly GCF_037954235.1. Lineage (NCBI taxonomy): Eukaryota > Metazoa > Chordata > Actinopteri > Syngnathiformes > Aulostomidae > Aulostomus > Aulostomus chinensis. Next base: position 13,049,069 of record NC_141322.1, read on the forward strand.
GGTTAAGGTTATTCATACAAACCTTACTTGTCATAACTTAGTAGCCATATACTAAGTGACACATGATCAAAAAGGTAACATTATACAAGCCTGTTAATCTCCTGTTATCAAATATAATTTTATTATATAATTTTGTACGGTCATTGTCTGTCTGTGTTTTACCATAAATATATCTATGTATCTATGGACATCAAATTTATGATGACTTGCTACTCAAATCACTCGCTGCTATTTAATTAATAACCACAAAAGCTCGCAGACACAAAACAAACCTAAACCGATCACATCAACATGTCTCAACCTTGTAACAACATCATGTCTACTTTCTTCTCTGGTATCTGATCCAGAACAGTGTTGGACAAAGTCAAGCAGCATTTCCCTTCTTTTAGTACTACAGAGAGTAAATGTCTGTCTTCCCCAGAGCCAGACAGGAAGACAAACACCCTTCTTCCCTCTGTGTGTGCATGAGGGAGCTGGGCAGTGTTGCCAGCGCCTCAGTAAGGGAAGTTGCTATTGGCTGTCCTAAAAGTCACTCAGTGATGTCATCATCCAATTTGCATAATTCACCATCTCCCCTCCCACCCCCAGCACATCTCTGATTAAAGCAGGGGCTGCTGCTCTGTGACACTACTCAGTGAGACTGGCCGACTGTGAGTGCTTGGAGACAGGGAGGGGCTAACGGCAGCACCTGCTGCTCGCTGAAGACGGCAGCGATACCTGCTTTTCACGGAAAGGGGGAAAAAGTTGCCAGATTTTTTTGCTCGTCGCTTTTCACATTAAAAGTTCCCAAGAGAATTTGGAAAGTCGCCAGATTTAGCAAGAAAGCCACCAATTCGGTAACACTGGAGCTGGCTAAATATTTACAATGAGACATGATGTAATTCAAATTCCTTTCTATACCTTTACCAGTGACAGGGTCATTCTCTTAAACATCTATTTACACATGGAAATTTGACCGAGAAATCTGCCTCAAGACTAAGTAGTGAATATTAAATTTAACTTTAAATTCATGTTAAGCTTTGTAGTTCAAAACAACAAAAACATATATATTACTGTGAATCAATATTAACACAAAAGAGATTTTTCTCAGCGCCACATATACTCTGATAAGCAGGAAAATTTCAAAAACCTTTTCCAGGCATGGAGATATTTATTTTATATTTTGTGAATGAGCTTCAACTGAGCAGTTGAGAACGACTATCTAGACCAGGGAAAAATGTATGGGCTCATATGTTTATTTCTGATCATCAAAAAAAGGTTTTTGTTTTGGGTTTTTTTGCTTGAATTATAGTCAGGGAAGTAGTTCCAGCTAAGTGTCTGATTCTGAGGTTAAAATATCTCAGTGTTAGTGCCTGAGCACTGAAGAGAGGAAGAGCCCTGTTGAAATTATTAGTTCTACAAACTAGATCTCGTATTTTCATGAAATTTTAAACATGCATTGGGCCAGGCACTTGGTCTACTTACTTGTATTTTCACAAACTCCTCCTTGGGGCTTCATCTGATTCTCTCTAATTGTTTCACCATATACGAGTGACCTGAATGAGGGAGATTTGTAAAACTTTATACTTTACTTTACAGTATATTTGATGGCGGGCTGGGATTAATGAAACCATGACAACTTAACTCAAAATGGTCAATGCTTGAGAAAAGTTTCACTCACAACATGCCTGCTGATATATTGCGTATTTCATTGGTCCTGTGCATAGGTTTGCAAAATAACTTGATGGCGCCCCCCAGATTTAATAAAAAACTTCTCCCTGCCTGTGAGTTTCAGCAACATACACAAAGCAGGCATGTGTTACATGACAGGATTTACAAAAAAGCCCATCGATGCCATGACTTCAACCCATCCATCCATTTTCTACCGCTTATCCAGTTGGGGGGGGGGGGGGCTATCTTAGCAGCCTTAGGGAGTGAGGGTTCACCCTGGACAGGTCACCAGTCCATCACAGGACCAACACATAGAGACAGACAACCATTCACACTCACAGTCACACCTACAGTCAATTTAGAGTATCAATCAGCCTCGTCCTCTCTTGATGTCTTTGGACTGTGGGAGGAAGCTGGAGTACCAGAGAGAACCCACACAGGAACAGGGAGAACATGCAGACTCACACAGAAAGATCCTGTGCTGGAGCCAGGACTTGAAACCGGAACCTTCTCGCTGTGAGGCGACAGTGCTAACCACTGCCCCGACTTCAACCCAGCAAGTTTATTATTTATTAGTACTTCAACAAACTCTTCCTGGGGAGTTCATCAGATTCTGTTCAAAGTTAAAACATGTATTCAAGACCCACTGGCAATGTACCAATTCAAAGCTTTTTCAGCCATGTCAAACTATGTGGTTGTAGCAGGCTGGCAAAGTTAAATGATTCTCCATGACATCATTAACTGTTATAAACACTAACTGTCTGCTCCTTTATGAATGATCTACCAACCTGTGACAAACCCCTGTGTGTGTAGAGAGTGTAGAGATGATTTATTTGTGTATTCATTTCAGGTTAAAGTTTCTTTTGTTGAAAGCCATTAAGGTCTGATTGCTTGGTTCTCTTCTAATTCAGGGTGAAATTACCTACAAGGAAAACATCATTTCTTGATGAATTTGGTTGTTAATTGATAACATTTTTGTTAAAAGTAAAAAAATGTATCTATTTTAAATTTACTTATTCATTTGATGTTAAAATCCATTTCTTTTTTTTTTTCTTTTTTTTTTTTTGCTTAGTTTCGCTAAAGAACCCAGCTTGGCCATGGGCAGCATCTTTATCATAATAATCATATGACAATATGTTGCTGCTGGAATGAATTAAAGGGGTTTTTCTTCATTCGATTTTTTGGATATGTGTGTGTGTGTGTGTGTGTGTGTGTGTGTGTTTCAGCAGCAGGAGGGAGAAAAACCAGACATGTAGCTGATTTCTGCTGTATGTTTTCCTTCAGATCAACACGGTGAGGAGGAGGGACGTGTGTTTACTGAACTCAACAACAGCGGGTAGGAGCTATGACCCAAACACACACTTGCTGAGAGGAAAAAGGACTGTGATAATTGTTTATAAACCTCTGATTTTGCTCACAAAAAAATGACTTTTCATAAAAATGACAACCTGCCACCACCTTGTAAAGCTCATCAGGATAAAACACTACAACTTCCAGTCTGGAAATCACAGGGGGATTGCTATAAGTATATATATTTTTTTATCTAGAAAACTTTGTTTGCAAAAGCTGACTTTATCTGTTATTTCTGACTTTTACCACACTTCTAGAAAAGCAACACATAAAGAATGGCCAGTTTGGGAATGGATATTTTATTCAAGAAAAAATAACACTACAATATAACAAGATTAGGTGAAAACTAGTATATGGTTTGACGGCTGGTCAGGAGAGCAAAAATGTGGACAAAAAGGTGCACAGATCAGTTTGTAGTTAGATCTATATGTGTATTCCTGGACAATCTAAGCTCATGTATTTTCTAAGCAGCAGAACACACAACAGGGCTACACCCTAGATGCTGCACAGTCAAAGTTCATCTTGGTCCCTCTATCAGTGGGCTGAGGGAACTGGGAAGCTTTGATAAACCTCATCACTGCCTATGACCCTGTCCATGATCAAGAAACTACAGCAAATGACTGGTGATCTGTGCCAGGTCATCAAAAACCTCCTCAAAAATAGGCACTTCTACGTCCAGCCGAACAACCACAAGAGCAAATGGAAAGCCTAAAAGAACAGCCTAACACAAGGTAGCGTACTGGGCCCCTACTCTTCAACATAGATACCAATGACCAGCTACTACCCCAAAAATGCCATCATGTCATCTGTGAAGGCAATCTGTGCACCCCCACCCACCATGAAAACTTACAGAGGACTTTTAACCTACGACAATAACAACGGAGTAAAACCCAGCCCGTCAAAAACCCAACTGTGCAGCATCCATCGAGATCCAGGGAAAGTGGTCTAATTGAAGTGGGGTTCCAATCCACCATCAGTCTGTATAACTGTGCCCTTTGCTTCTTCACAGTGGTACACCTGCTTCAACTGAAGCAGATCATTACAACCACTGTGATCAAATCCTGATTTTGCTGCTGCACAGTAGCTTCTTTGAAAACACTTGTTTATACGTTGAAAGCTGTGTTGGAGGTGAGTTGCTGGGCTTTTACAGGTTGGTTGAAAGCCCGGACGGCCCCCTCTCAGAGGGTCATATCTTCAGAGGGGTGCTACTCTGCTCCTCTTCCTCCATTTGAAGGGCCTGGCGATGGCCTTATAGCAAACAGAATAATCTCTGGATTGCACCACATTTCTCAATGGTGAACTGAGGTGTCCTGTTTGAGAGCTCACAATGACTTGATCTATTGCTGAGTTCTCCTAGTGCAGGACAGCCCAGCATGTCTAGCAGGTCTCTAGAGACAACTTTGGTTAGCTGTGTCAGAGTTTCTGGTCTGATTTTACATTTGATTCCCTCAAATTCACCCCACACTTCAACAAACAGACGGTCAAAGGAAAACCGGAAATTGTCAACACAATTCATCTTTGCTTTCCTGTGCGCGAGGGTGACGAGCTTCTGTAATGAATTTTCAATTTTTACATCATATACACGAAACCTAAGTGATATAGAATTGCACAAATTTTTAAAATTACGTTACAGTGCGTGTCATGGTGGGTCGGCGAATGCTGATGTTTCACCGTGAAAAATGAAACCATTATAATTTGTCTCCACATGGTCATATCCCAATGAAGCATTTCAGTCACGTCATGCTTGCTGATATATTGGATATTTCATGGGTCTTGTGCATAGGTTAGCAAAATGCCTTGATGGTACCCTCTAGAAATATTTTTTAAAAATTCTCCCCGCACATGTGTTTTGTCCACACACACGAAAACTGGTAGCCGCACACTGTAGTTGTGTGTGACATAACCACATGAATTTGATCTGTTCTTCAACAAACTACTCCTTGGGCCTTTATCAGATTCTCTTAAAAGTAAAACAATGTATTCAAGACTCATTTGTAATACAAAATTGCAAACCTTTAGAAGCTGTGTCTCATTATGCGGTTGTGGCAGGTTGTGGCAAATTTTGATGAAACCCCAAATCATTATGAACCAAAATCCAAATGTTGCCTTGTTTCATCAGCTGAGTGGTCCACCAAGCTGCGACACGCCCCCACGCGCGCAAGTGCAGGCACCTGTTTATAGCGGGCTTTCTGGTTGGATTTTATTTCTTACTGCCTAAAGCGTTCAAGAAAATAATTTCTATAAGAAAAATACATATTGCAAAACAAAATAATTCCCACACATACAAATAGGGAAACATAATACTTTAATAAGATTTCCTATTATTCTGGACACATTTTGTGCCACACCCTTAAGTGGGCACCATTATACAAATGCTCAGAAAAACTAAGTCCAACTCCACATATAAATTCATGCTTATGACCCTTCTCACTCTCACTAAATCATGCATGCAAGTCTAAAAACACGCCAGTTGCCTCATACACATACATCAATTTATGTGTTTGCCCTGGGGGGAGTTGAATCTGTTTTGAGGGAGGTTTGTTAGAAGTTAGACTTAACCTGCACCCTCTTCGGTCTCTATATCTCCTCTGTATGCTTCTAGCCAGGCGAAGGTGACCTTGCCCTGAGGATTGAGAACCACTGAGCTGCACCTCTTCTCCAGTAGCTTCACTGTGGTGACTTTTGAGAGAGAGAGAGAGAGAGGGAGAGAGAGTGAGGGCGAGAGAGAGAGAGGATGTCTGTGACTTTGTCACAGAGAGCCTCTGTGACTGTGCATATCTGTATGTGTGTGTGTGACTAAGAGTTGGCCAGGCTTCAGGAGGGCTGAATCACGCCGTCTGGGCTCCCTGTTGGATGGACAGGGCTTGGCTTAGGGCTGAGAGGGTCCTTTACGCCTCAACACACACTCTCCCAGGTCTGTACACTCTCCTCGATCCTCCTAACAAATGGTTGGGTGATGAAAGGAGACATGCCAATACATCCAAGAATTGAACCACTGCTGGAGAGGAGAAGAGGGAGTGGAGGGGAAAGTAAGAGAAGAGTGGATGAAAGTGAAAAATGTCTGAGAATTCAAGTTCATGTGCCCAAGCAAGTGGTGGTATGTGTGCAAAGAGACAGGAAGTGCAAACATCGTAATGTAGACAGTGAGTGCAAGGGAAGAATGAATCACAAGGAAGACAAGTGCGTCAAAATAAAAAGAGATAGTAGCTGAAGTGACTCCTTGCCCACAGTAAATGTTATATTTTCGTCCACCTTGCCTCGGAAGTGCCTTCTGGGCTGAGCACAGAGTGAAGGGCGGGGGAGGGGGGCAGGGGGCAGAAATGAAAAGGTTGGGGTCAACTTCATCTCTCCACTCACATTCTCCACTCTATCTCACCTCAATCTGGCCAATACAGACTCAGCCCAGAAAGTTTCCCTGCTCAGATTCCAAAAACCAATCTGGAGAACTCTATTTCCGCTCCTCAGAGCTGAGAGACGTTTACATGCGGGTGAGTTCAGAGTGTTGTATCTACACACTGCCTGGGCTGACTATGAAAGCACTCGTCCCCATCCGATGAAAGGAATCATGAGCATTCTGTTGTGGGAAAAGATCATTCTATTTCAAATTACAAATTCTTCTCGTCTCTACGCTACACTCACTAGTCGGGTTTCCACCAACATATTTTTAACTTTCAACCTTTTTCAGTTCCACTCTGATGTCTCCCGCGACTGACCGTCGTTGAACAGAACTGTTGAAAACAGTTACAACTTGTCAACCTGGAGGTAATTTGTCAAGAAGTCTTTTTTTTTTTCACGGATTGTCTTCTCTTTCTCGACTCAGCCACATGTAGCGCTGCCTATAATGCCATCTTCTGTCAGCATTATGCAGCCTGTTTTATCAGATGATGTAAACACATCTTATGCATGCATATTTTCTCGTTTTGTGACACTGCTTGAAATTTGATTGAAATTTAATTGGAAAAACTATTTTCTGTTTAACCACTTGCCACGTTGAGATCTCAAACAGAGAGGATAAAGACAACAAGACACAGAGAAATGCTAAAACTGAAGAATAAACTAAGCACTGACACAAACAGCAGTATTTTAAAAACAAACCTAAAGCTCCATTAAAATACAGAAATACACTTTTTTTTCCTTCCTTTGTCCATTTCTTAGCCTAGCCTTTCCCAGCATGCTTTGCAGTGCTGAGGGACTTGCTCCCCATTCCAATCCCAGCACACACCCCTCAGAAGAGCGGCGATGTCACTGGAACATAGGAGAATAGAAATCAGATCTATTTGAACTGAGCTTGAGCGAGGGAGAGAGTGCCAGAGGACACGGAAGAGATAACGGATTAAAGAGGAGGGGGAGTAAAAGAATGATATTTGAATTATGTAACTCAGCTCAGGGATGATTTGGACGATTCCACCGTTGACACCAACATCATTTCTCATTACCTGAGAGCTGTGTGTGCCCGGTGCTTCGCCTTGTCCCGTGAGTCATCTCACACTTAGCAGTCAGAGAAGGAGAGAAAGAGAGAGAGCGAAAGAGCCGAATGAGATGAGATGTTTGAGAGACGGGGGACAAAGAGGCTGGGAGCACACAGTGGTACGAACTAGAAATATATGAAGCAGGACGTTCACATGTTTGGAAGATGTGTGTTCACAGGTATTTTACACACTTTAGCTTTCCTCACATACACATCAACTGGCTGCAGATGAAAGAGTGCATGATGTAGAATATGTGTGTGTAACATCAACAGTGTGTTGCTTCAGAATCATTAGGGTACTTACATTCATCACTGTCTTACCTGTCTTGTGTTAATTACATACTAAAGTACGGAATAAATACTCTTTTAAAGCCATGTATGCCTGAACATCAACACCTTTTGTCATTAAGCTTTAAAATCAATGGCCAATCAATTTCTCGACATGTGACAAATTTGTTCAATCAGCACTAGGCAAGCAGAATGTGTAAAAAAAAAAGGGGGGGGGGGAGGTTGGGGGGTGGATGCTGTTTTTAAGGCTTGCTGTGTAGATGACAAGACTAACAACAACACTGTGGATGTTTAGCCTCTTAACCAGGGGTGTCCAAACTGGTCCAGTAAGGGCCGGTGTGGCTGCAGGTTTTCATTCCAACTCAGCAAAAGCAACACTTGATCCAACAAATGTGAGCAGTGTGGACACAGCTTAGTTGATTTAAGTAGAATCAGGTGCTGCTTTTGCTCGGGTGGAATGAAAACCTGCAGCCACACCGGCCCTTACTGGACCAGTTTGGACACCCCTGCTCTTAACTGTTCAGTTCTTCAGGCAAAATGCCCTGTTAGTGATGTCAGAGCCCCTTTTGGACTTTAGTACCTTTGGATGCTTTCGTTCTTTTTTTTTTATTATTAAACTCTTGAGTTTTGTCATTGCACATTCCTTATTTTGTCTTGAGTTTTGCTACTTGTTTCTCCCTAGTAGTTTATCCTTATTTTGTACCAAGTCCCTGTTTTATCTTGAAATTTACTTCCCCCTCAGATGTCTTCTGTTACTTTGTGTTTACTTCCCATGTCTGTCTCTTTTCCCACCTTTTTTGTGTGCTCACCTGTGTTTCGTTTGTTAATCAGTCCTGGTCAGCCGCAGCCCTGTCCTTGTTGTATTTCAGCCAATCAGCTCCTACCTACCTCATGTTCTCCAACCTGTTTCTTGTTGTATAATTAGTTTGGATTTTAGTTCTGTTTCTCATGGCTGCCCTTGGTCTATTCTATTTGGCTGTTCTGTTCACCACTTGTTTCCTTTAAAATGTATTCTTCTAGTTTAGTTTCTGGATTCTTGGTTTGTTCTTTGGTGTTGGGTAAATTTCCACCTCAGCAACCTGTGCAGTGAGTCCCTCTGCCTCCACTGCGTTCCTGAATTCTGTTGAAAGGTTAGTTTAATTTCAATGCATGCAGAGCTCAAAAATGATAATAAAGACTTTTTATTGATTGATTATAGATTAAAAATTGCCATTTGTAGAGTTACCCAGGATGAACCTCTTGAACTTGATTTTATTCCCATTTAACATTGACATCCTATGAAAGTGATACAGTACACAGCGCTGTGGATAAGGTCACGATTTCTTCAAGTGAATATAAATATGAATGTAAATGTCCCCAAACTGACAGACTAATAAGGGTGCTATTTATACTTTGTTTTATTACTATAAAGAGTTAATGAGGACAGCCTGGAAAGCAACATATCCTCCATTTACACCTGACCTAACAATGCATTTCTTTTGTGATCAGACTGCAGTTGGGTTGCAGTAGATCCCATGATAGTCCAGGTGCAACTGCAACCGAGAAGTTGAGGATGGATTGTGATCCGATTGTAACGTCAAATGCGTCTCCATTTCACACAGTTACTGAAATGTCATCAGTATGGAGGGAACTACTCAAGTCCTTAAGTTGGTTTGAGGGGAAGGATGGGGGGTTCACTGGTACTGAGACGGAATACAAGGTTCATAAATAGATTCATAACAGCTGTGGTCTGAGAAGGTCCCTGTCCCGCTTCCACCATTTTCGACTGGATTCTTGCCTCCAGATCCTCTTGTGGACGACGGCGGCCCTGAGCATATATGCTGCTGCTATAGCTAAAGTGAAAGCAGCTGTATAACATCGCGTTCACCCCTTTTCTCGTTGGTATTCCAATAGCTGAAGTCATCATCTTCTCTTTCTCAAAAAGCAAGCGGAAAATCCACACAAAAGCCCAACTTCATCAGTGGTGAGCAGCATTTTTTCATTCTCTGTTGTTGTTTGAGCGGCGCTCCATTGAGGTGACTGAACAGCCTGCTGCTGGAAATGCCTCTGCAGACATTCATCAGAAGCCCGAAAGAGCCGGATTGGATCACAATCAGATCTCAGTGTGGACGCTGGAGATATGCAGTGAATGTATGTCGTCAGGTACTATCTGGCTACAGTCTGGTCAAAAAACCAAATTTTAATGGCAGCTGTAAAGAGGGACCTGTTTGATCAAAGACTTGCAGAAGTCACACAATGTAAACTAAACTGAAACTTATAAAACTTATAACCTTTTCCTGCTTGAGTCCACCCCTTCAAGCTTTCTTCATCCATCCATACAGCAGGATTACAGGGGCTGAAGCCTCACCCAGCTGACACTGGGCGTCACCCTGGACAGGTCGCCATTCCGTCGCAGGGTCACGGGGAGCAATTAATGGCTCAGTATCTTGCTCAAGGATACTTCAACAGGGTCGCCCGGGGAAGTGAGGATGGAACCAGCAACCCTTTGGTTTCTAGGCGGCCACTCTGCCTCCGAGCCATGCCGCCCCGGCCCTTAGCTTTATTTACTCCTTTCAGTTTTAAAAGATGTTTGCTGTAATATTCAGTAGCATGAGGAAGCTAGATCACCGCACAATTATGTACAACAATCTTACTTTGCATTTCAATGAAATGACAACTGCTGACACTTTTGATGATCTAATGAAAGTTTTGTTGGAGGGTGTGTGTCATGCTGTTTAGGGTACGGCACACACAAACACGTGCGCATGTACACACACACACACAACATGCTTGAATTGTGCCAGTCTCCTGTGTGCTGTGCCTGCACAGGGTGGGGGTGGTTGGTGCATGGCACATCGCTTAAAATAGACATTCACTCTTGTTGCAAGAGGAGGTTGACAAAGGAGTGAGAGAGAATGAAAGCACATGAGGGATCGAGAGAGTGTGACAGAGAAAGACAAAGGTGTGTGTGTGTGGTGGGGGGGGGGGGAAACTACCTTTGCAGCAAAGTAGCACTCTAAGGAAACACACACATTTTAAGAGTTTGAAATAAAGATGGAGAAAGAAATTAATATTTCAAGTGAAGGGAACAAGATGAGTGTTCCAGTAAAATAAATAGGGACAGATGCCAGCAGCAGAGATTTAGGGCTGATGACAGACAGGAAGCTGCAAACCTTTACTTGTTCACTTGATTTAAAAGCAACAAAGTGTATCTACAACTGAGGAATAAATCAGCTTTGACAGGCATTCTGATTACACATTAGACAGCCTTGCAGGGCCATATCAGCAAATCCTTAAAATTTATATCCCTCATTTCAAAAATATCCTGATTATGTAATCCACTGTAGCTCTGCTAGAATGTCACTTTTAAAAATGCTCCCACTGATTGTATCATTAGCACCTTGCGTCGTTTTTTTTTTTTCCCAAAAAAAATCATTTCGTACAAGACAACAGATGAGTAAGACTACAAATATGATTAATCACTGACATCAGAGGCCTGATGTGGCTTTGTTAGATGCACAGTAGTTAACTTGAGATTACTTTGAATCCGAATCTAAATGGAGAAAAAGTGAAAATGAATCACGCTTTCGTTGGGATGGATGTTAGTACATTCAGTCATTGTTAATCTCTTCTCGCCTACGCTTAAATTTGAGCAGTCAGCAGAATGGAGCTGGCTTGTGTGTCATCTTGCTGCCCCCCCCCCCCCCCCCCCAGCTGCACACATCTTCCCACTGCTTAAGATAAGTGACAAGACATCAGAGTCTAAGAAGTGCTTTAATGCCAAGAGAAAACTCTGTGACTGTGTGTGGGTGGATGCCTCCATTTCTTTCACTGTGTGTGTGTGTGTGTGTGTGTGTGTGTGTGTGTGTGTGTGTTTGGCTGTTCTGTGAGTGTACATGAGTTCCAGTGAGAGTTTTTGCATGTTGCCATGTTGAATATTCATTCACTCTGCGTGAGTGTGCTTGCCTGTACTGTACATCATGTTTGTGTAGAAATGAGTATTTGTGTGTGTGTGTGTGTGTGTGTGTGTGTGTGTGTGTGCGCACGCACGCTCCTCTGTTCTCACTAAGGTTATCCATCACTCCAAGCATCAGATGACATCACCACCGACCCCCATCCTGCAACTCTTACCCTTCCACCCACCTCACATTCTCCACTCTGATGGGTTGGCCTGCTGCCACCACCTTCCTCCTCCTCCTCCTCCTCCTCCTCCTCATCCTGCTTTCCTCTTCTTCAGCATTAGACTCAACCCTGCTGCTGCAGTAAAAGTGCTGAATCATCACAGCCGGCCACAGTATATACAAGGCTAACATGGGTCAGGTGTGGGGTGTGATGGTGTGTGCATGTAGCTGTGTGTGTGTGTGTGTGTGGTGTGGTGGATTTGTAATCAATACTGTGTCACCTCCCAGCCACTACACTCTTGTAAGGCCGTAGCAGCGTTAATGAACTGTGATCCACAGGGGGTACATTATGACAACCGCTAACTTTATTATTAAGCCCACACTGCAGCCTTGGGAGAGGATTGTGGCTTAAAGGGAAGCCTTAATGGACATGGTGGGGTTTTTTTTTTCATTCTGCAAGTAATGTGAAGTTCTGCTCTGGACAGTGGGTCTTAATTGACAATCAATGTAAGAGAAGGTGTGGGGTACTTTTTTCCTGGAATGAGTTCAATATGTGATCAGTGGACATTAATGGAGGGACCCATGAACATCCAAGTCTGAGAATGTTATTGCTTTTCTTCTATTTGAGTCATAAACCCTCAGATCTGATGCAAGGGGCAGAAGGATGTCACTTCATAAAGGTCTTCACACACCTCTGAGGCTTAAAATGAAGCCCATGTGTGTTATTGACATGATGTGAAACATATTACAGTGACTACGTTGCTTTAAAGGTTGGTAACATGAGGTGACATCACCAGTGTTGTTGCAATTTGTTTTTAGCAAAGATGACATTGACATTGACACTGACATGTAGCGAGACAACAAACCCCCGCGTCTCCTGCTTTCGCTATCGGTCACAAATGTGCGCGTGAATGTGTTGTAAAATGAGTGGTCAGTAGACCAGAACAGCACTAGAGTAATATATTACTTATAACGCTAAATATCTCATACCACTTATGATTGAATTTGTGCTCCTTCTGAGACAGCAGGCCCTATTTAAGTGATCTATGGCATCAGGCGGGTGGCGGGTGGCGGGTGGCGGTTGGTGCTATGTGTGCACTGTGTATTAAGGGGTTGTGTTCAGCTTTATTTTGGTATGTAGAGGGCACATAATCAGAGTGCAAACCACCGCATGCAGAACAAAGAGGTGGTCATTAGATCCCTAATTATTCATAGGTGTATTTCAAATGTGACATTACTCCAACCAATCAGAGTGTCAACTGTCGTTCACTATAAAGCCCAGGTTGCACCAGGACTTGGCGTGTCGCTATTTCACTGACAGACGCGTTCCAGCTAAGGAAAAGTGAGCGCTTCTCATCTGGAGAAACTCACCAGCTGAATGTACACAAGCATGTCTTAGCAATCATGCACCTAAGCCATCGGAGGTGGGACAGGCCTGGGAGGAGGTGGCGGCTGCTAATATTTCCACATTATCGGCATCAATAGAACCATGTTGCAGTGCTGTGCATCTTCTCGTATGATTGATGCGTCCTTTAACTAGCACTTCACACATAACGCCACTGACCAAAGACCAGCCACTCCTTCTCTATGGCCCAAACGTTTTCTTGTGTCCCTAAACAGCAATGTGTTGGTGCACATGGTTGCACCAGACTACACCTCATTAACATACTTAAGCACCTGCTGGTGCAGACTGAGCACATGGTCATGTGCTAGTTAAAGGGCGAGGGCGCTTGGCGTGAAAGTCATGTGCGCCGGTTTGAAACAAGCAATGGCGCTTGTTCTTCACCTATCTCCAGCTTGCGCTTCAAAATAAGCACCAGTGTGTCAAGGTATGAAATTTAAAAAATAGAAGAAGAAGAATGAAAGTATACATTAAAAAGACCCTCAGAACCATTGTTAATTTAAATCAAACATTAAGGCTGGTAGGTATAATTCCAGAACAGGCACATCCTCACTCAATTCTTATTACTCAAGGGCTGTTGCTCTGATGTGGGGCTGAAAAAAATAAAACCTATCGTGATTATTTTGACAGATTTTCAGATATTGTGACACATTTGACCATTTTACCTTCATCAAATTGTAACTCTGATCTTACAAGAGATTATGTTCACTTCTATACTGAAGTATACGGTCATGTATCAATACGTCTTGGGTCAAAAAGTTGCAAGCAAATCCAGCCTTGGGAGCTGGTAATCCACTGTACCGATATCATTCTCTCCTCGTCTTAGAGGAAAGAATTTTTTTTTTTTGGCTATCAATATGTCGAGGACAATATTTGGCCATGATTTTTTATGTCCCGGACATAAAAAATCATGGCCGAACATAAATATACTGTTTTTGTGAAATGGAATTGAAGCAAAAATTTGAACCAATTCTTCCTCGGCCCATGCTATAAAATGTCTGGTATAGCATCATCCTTTTGTCAGCAAACACAATAGCGAACCAAAAGTACTAATCATACACCCTTACTATGCTAATTCTTTATGTAGCACTTCGGTTCATCATTTTTCAAGTTGTCTCTTTGAGGGCGATCTTCTTCTGATCTTCCAGAAGACTGCTGAGGGGCAGCATCACTTTACTTGAAGGTGTGTTGCCCCACTAGAGTAGATGACCATATAAGGACATCCGTGAAAAGCCCCGTGAGGGTTTTTTGCTCAAAGAGATTACCTTAGATACAAGTGACTCATTTCTTGACGCGCTACTCGTATTTTCTATGAATAAGTAATAAATACTGAAACAAAATTTAAACTGTATGAAAAGGGGAAAAGAGCAGCTCGCCTTTTAGCTTCATATTATCTTGTCTCTAAATACAGCAGGTGAATATTTACTGCAATATTGTGTGTTGGGAAAGTGCTGAGTAGGATCTATTCCTTCTCCCTTATTTTCCAAATACAAAACACTTTAATTTGGATTATATAATCTGTGACTAATGCTTCCCTTTCTTGCGGAATATAAAAAAATGCCTTTGGATTTTGCCCTACACAAAGGATGTTTGGGATCTTACAAATTCAAATTTGCCAGTTTTTAGCTTTCGCAAAGACCTTTTCATTTTGGAGATGTGATCATTTTTGTCTGATGCTAGACGTTCACTCTGAAGTACCCAAGAATATAAATACATGTATTTACCAAACTGGCGAGTGCTGGAGCTCTGAATCAAAACCTTCAAGGTTGTGAAATCTCTATCAACCTCGCTCTCATATCTTACGTTATTGCACATTATGAGGTCGCTGACATTGATTTAAGAGGGATTTTGCTTCCCACTCATTGGGCATTCGTTGGCATTGTTCATTTTGTTCAGGTTCAAATATGTAATTTGATGAGCGGCAACAAGGTGCTAACACCTTTGCTAAAATTGTCTGCCCGAACAAGGTTTAAAATATCAAGCAGCAGACGTGATTGCTTACTGATTCCCATCCGTCCCCAATCATAATAAGGTGGTTGCATTCCATATTATGTTTATAATTACAACCGTCACGGCACATTAGCTTAGTCACTGTTGATGAAATTAATATCAGCAAATGAGTATGGCTGAAAAAAAAATGTAAGTTTTACACGTGGTTTGAAAAAACAACAACAAAAAAACAACCCCAGTGTGGATTCTCCCAGGACAGGAGTATTTAATGGGTAAACAAAGTAAAGGCCAAATCCGTTGCGATACTTGACAACAGGATAATTAAATTGTTACAATAAAAAAAAAAAAAAAACAGATATCAGATTAACTTTTGCTACAGGATTGCAACGATCGATCATCACCTCACAGGTATGCAAGATTCATCACACACTTTATCCAAAAGTAGAAACCAGCTTGAAGTTGACGAGCTGATGGAGGCGTTTGTCTTTCCAGCCCATTACAGAAGAACCTGTTTGCAGAAATCTACTAGAAGCAAAACAATTTGTGAAGAACCTCATTTCATAACTTAATGGGCCATATCATTACATTGATTCTTGATTTGCTCACACACTGAACTGTTCCCTCATGGTTCAGTTGACATGATTGCACACAACAAAGAGAAAAATGTGGAATGTGTAAATGGTTTGCACTTGTCTGAATGTGTTGCTGCCTATTCACCTCACAGGTTGTATTTCTACGACTTTGTTCCACCGGCCATCCGGCTGTACGCTCAGTACAATGAACTAGAGAGAGAGTGTGTGTTAGGCTCTCGCATGCTTCAGTCTGATCTACTGTGGTGAGTGTGTGTGTGTGTGTGTGTGTATAAACAAACTATGGAGTATTGTACATATGTATATGTTTGTACAGTGTGACCTTAGTCGGTGTTGTCCAGCTGCCCCTCCAGCATGTTGCATGATGGGTGTGTAGAGCCGATCTGTTCAGGAGAGCAGCAGCTGTTTGGCGGTCTGGTCTGCTGCGTGGGTCTGACTGGCCAAGCTGTTCAGGGTCACGCCACAATGAACCTTCCGTAAGGTCAGACGCAAACAGGAATGCAGTCACTGTGGGATGTAGTCACTACGTCTTGAGAGTAAGAGCTAAGGAGGGACGTTTTGATTTTCCTTCCCTGAAGTTTCATGGATTTTATTCATAAAGCGTCCAGTTTTAGTTGGGGATTAGTTGCATGCTTCACTTTAAAGCAATAATAATAAACGGAAGAAAAAAACAAAAACCTTTGTTCATACTGAAAATGCCAAAATGTAACCGTGAACAAAACTGGCTCATTGTTAAGTTGAATGAAAAAAAAAAACCAAAAAAAAAAAACCAACAGAGTGAGTGTTGGGCCAACGTTCTGCTGGGAACTGGATTATCCCGTGTAATAGGAACTTTAAAAAGTCACACAGCAGTGAACGACTTATCAGCAGAACAGTATGTGACAGCATGGCTTACTTTAAAAAGTCAACGCCTCCATTGTGGCGCAGTATTAAAATGCACTTCATAAAAGCAACCACGTTAAAGGACTCCAGGAAAAGAGGCAAAGAAAGCTCTGGACTCTTCACATTCCAGCAATAAAATCATCTCCTGCCTCAAGTCATTTCATAAAATGGCAGCGATAAAGAGATAGACTGCGCTTTATTGTTTTTAGATTGCTGGCACTTTGCAAACTCTCCCCTCCTGTATCTGGAATAATGTAAATATTTCACAACTCTGTGCCCACTAATACATAAAACAGATATATAAAGTTTCATAACTGGCTTCTCC
Source organism: Aulostomus chinensis (assembly GCF_037954235.1). Lineage (NCBI taxonomy): Eukaryota > Metazoa > Chordata > Actinopteri > Syngnathiformes > Aulostomidae > Aulostomus > Aulostomus chinensis. Next base: position 13,066,074 of record NC_141322.1, read on the forward strand.
TGAGGGGCCAAACATGTTAGTGAGTATTCCCCACTTCTCAGCTGACAAGGGGGGCACAGGGGCTTCCCCGCTGGGCCCCACAGATCCGAAACCTGCGGTGCCTTGACCATCAACTAGCAAAATAGCACAAAATGTGCCAATGATGGTCGTATCATAATATGCTAATATACATAACAACATCGACGTTCAGAATTCTTTTGAGAATGTTTTCATTCTCACTGGGTTCCAATAGTTACAGCTTACACACTCGCGCTCAGAGAGGCGTTTATTCAAGTCTTATCGGTAAACGCTTGATGGCGATTATCACTCACAGCAGCTCCTCGCCATTGAGGGACAAGGCGACAAACAACAGACAAGGAAGTTTTGCAGCTCTCCAATTATGCAATCGCCCAGGATGGAGGGAAAAAAAAAGTTCCTCTAAACAAATAGCAGCAATCAGAGTAGATGTCATCTCTTGGCATTACTTGAAATGCCAGCAGCAGACAAGCTACTCATTAGGAGGATGATGATGGAGGGGAGTATTCAGATGGACTGGTAGAAACACAACAGCAGACAAAACAATAGCCCTGAATTAAGAGGGATGATTAGCATACTCATCAATGTCATTCACTTTGTTTTGTTTTGAAAACATGACAAGGACAAAGACGTGAGGGTTTTTTTTCTTTCTTTCTTGAGAACCATTAGACATTAATCAAACAATAGTTGAATGGAAAGAAAAATAGTGACTGTAAAATATGCATTGTTGAAAAATGTTATTTTATAATTGGCTGTGAGTTGCATGTTCCTGCAAATTATTCAATTATCTACATAAAATAATGATTTATTCTGATATGAAATCAAAGCTGTAAGACACAGAAGAGGATTGATTGCATGACGAGATGTATTCAAGGCAGATCTTACAATGGGAATTGGTCTGACTTTACAGCCGCTCCCCGCATTCCATCAACGTGAAACAGGGATGAAAAAAAGTGAAATTGCACAAAATAGACCCACTGGTCGCCTCATCTTTGAATCGAAGTCTTTGCTTGCTGTCTTAAACGATTACAGAGAAACGAAAATACACACTGGGATTTACAGGCACACGACCTGACCTCTCATCCATTTTACCTACCACTGGGACCCATTGTGACCCTAAAATTGCCAATATACAAGCGCAGTGGGGTGAGTAAGAAAGGAGGAGGGGGGCTAAAAGACGAGACAGCTACAGCTGTGCTCTGCTCTTGCCTCAAATAGACAGAAGAAGAGGGGGAAAAATCATAATCTCATGCTGTCTGATGCAAGCTTAAATGCTCTATTGCTTTGCCGATCACGTTGTGCTCCCATCATCTTTCCCTGGCGTCTTGAAGACAAATCTGGGTGCTGCCATGCACTCACACGCAAACCACTATGCACGGCAACAACAGCAGCTGAGGCGTGATGAATGACGCTCTCGTCCCGACGGGTCCCTGTCGATGCATGTTCAAGTGGATGGGATTGAATTTAACCATAGAAATGACAGGCCATTCTTTTTTGGGGCACAGGGCCGGCTACATGAATGGTTTGCGGCAACGAGGGACTCTGTGATTGATGCCCCATGAGGAAGAGCCAGCGAATATAAGTGGAGAAAGATGAGGGAAAACCACCCTTGTCATAAATGTGAGTGTCTGGAGTTCCACGGGTTGTGATACTTTTCCTGAACCTAGCCACTCCTTATCCTCCTTACCACCTGATCCCTGTTTGAAGGAGCTTACACCTCTCCTCATCCAACTAAAATGGTCCTATTTATCACACCCTGACATTTCTGTCATCAGTGGTCGACAGTGTTGTTGGACGAGACACTTGAGTTAAGCTCCAGAGAGCTGCGGTGGAAGATGCAGCCTTTTTTTTCCCTATCGATTTTCCAGACTAAAATGCAGCCTCTACTTTAATTTACCTGATTTTGTTCATAGTTTTAATTGCCCGGTTGGAACCACCACCTACAGTATATCCATGTCACCCTACAATAAGCTGGTATTGTGCTAAATCCTCAAATTACAGTGCTGTCTGCCTGGAAGTTTGCTATTCTATATATACGGTTGAATATGCCCTGGAAGCTCATCATGCTCATACAGAGATTCATGCTAATCTACCATGACAACAAATTCACACGCTATGTACTTGGACTGCATGATATACTGATTTTGCTATCATACTTTGCTCTAAACATGCATGAACACAAAGAGGGCAGGAGAATTGCAAAGGCGGGAGAACTAAAAGTGCAAAAACAACAACAACAACAACTAAAAAATAATAATAGAGGAAGTAATCACAACAGATGTGAGTGGGTTTGTAGATTACACCAAACTAACTTTGAGAGTCCGTCTTCTACAATCGTGCCAGCTAACATCCCTGAGACTTGCCTGGCCCGACTTTCAGTTTCTCAGTTATCAATGGATAATCACTGTAGCGGGAGGACTTTATACGCAGCTTGTTGTGGATATATACAGAATCTAGTGTGATTAAATGTATGTTAATCCTTAGAATCAGAGTGTATTGTTTACCTGTAATTATGTATCCAAATCTCCAAGTCCTTCCTCAAACTGGAGAGCTCAACATTCTGGAAACCTGTCTTAACATACAACTCTGTTCCTCATCACCACCAACAATTACAAGTGGACCTGGCATCACTGCACTGGGACCCCGGCACTCACAAGGAAATGCTGAAGCCTCCAGAACAATGGAGGGGTTAAGAGGGTGAAACCCTGGGAAGGATTAGGAGCATGTTTTCCACTATCTTCACTTCTGCAGGCATCTCTCAGGCCCTGCAGCCCAGTTGAGCCTGCTGGCTCCATCTTTTTTATCCAGTCAAGTCCTGGAAGCAGCAAAAAGATTCTGAATTCCAGCCTCCAAATCAGCTGGGTTAACTGACAAGGATGCTTGATGTCCCCCAGTGTACCCCACCCACACTTCTCCCCCCCCACTCCATTTCATTCTCGCACACACACACACACACACACACACACACACACACACACAAACACACACACACACACACACATACAAAGAGAGAGCGAGTCTTGCTAATTTGCTAACATCATTATAGTGAAGAAGAATGCAATTTAAACTGCTCTTGATAATTAACCCAGATCCGTCTCCAGCCCCATTTCTGCTGATTATATAAACGGCCATTACCAGAGAGTTATGAATATTCATCAGCTGTGAGTGGCCGTCATTTTATCTTTTGGGGTGTGTGCATATGGTGGGGGTGGGGGTGGGGGTGGGGTATTTTCTTGTGACTGATTACCACACAGTTGGGGAGAATATAATCCATGACTGCGACTTCAAAGCAGTTGTGCTGCTAATAAGCATTTTGTTGTTGTCTCTTTGTCGTTAAGTTGCACATTTCTTTATCACATTGTTGTTGATTCTGCTTGGAGGTCTTATGCCTTCACAGTATCAACGGGTAGGTATTAAAAAAAATTAAATTACATTTATGCAAATTAGATTCATGCTGTTCTGTTGTTATGAGTCCCAAGCACATAGATAATTTCCCCTCCAACGGTAAAGTCAAATGATCAGACTGCTGTCGTAGAGGTTCCATGTTTACCTGTATTATCAACTTTCAGGGAGGAGGATCTACACAGACCTAAAATCTGTCAGGCTTTGAGTGGAGCTCCGGGTTGACAGAAATGGGTCTCAGTATATTATAAATGTGAGGGAGATAATCAGTCTTGTGAATTGTGACCACACTGTGTCAGTGCTGTGATCTTGCCATAAGACTGGAGGAGCAGCAGCAGCAAACAGAGCAGAACACAGAGGAGGAAGAGCGAGAGCGAGGGGAAGAAAGCTTTCATGATAAAAACTGCCCGCTCACAGTGCGATAAATTGGGAGTTGACACAAGTCACAGCACAACAATAGGGGAGAACATTGGATGGGGGCCCTTCAGTGAGAAATTGATGAGATCAAGCCTGAAAGAATTGTCTCTTTGAGCCAACATTGGGGCTTAGCTCCCAAAACACTCCCGGATTAAGACAACATCCCACTGGAGGAGGAGTTGGCATGGACCTGTTTGTCCCTCATGACACTTTCCTCACTTCTTTAAAGACACTATTACCTTTTCTTATACTCCCCATAGCTCTTATTGTTCAAAGATAATAAATACAATAATATAGCAGCGGCGAGCTTTGTAAAATTATTTTCAAGGATCAGGCAGCTCGTTTCAGCGCCAGATTTGTTACCTCACCCCGGCTCGACATTTGAAGAGAGAATTGACATCTTTAACAGCTCATCACATCAGTTCAGCCCCATCTGATAGAACGTCTGATCTGTCTGAGATCAGCGCAGGCGCTTAACACTGGACGGCTACGCACAGGACACTTTTCTTTGAGTCTCCTTCATCCGTCAGAAAGCATTTTCCTACACAGGAAATCAAAACCATGATATCAAATAGTGACATTTCTTCAGTGAAATGACTTGAAGCCTATCATCCTATTAGCACCCTCCTGCCTTTCAGCTGTTCACTAAGCTAGGATGTAAGTTGAAATCATGACAGGGTTACAAAAATAATAAATCAATATGGCCCACAGCCAGAGTCAATACAATTTAATAATTGAGTTTAATAATTCTCACCTTGATGGATTTTTTGCGCTATGACATTTCATTGTTCCGCCATTAAGAGGGGAGGGGCGGTTGAGTAATGGGGTGAGGATGGGCATGACACCTTGGGCCTGTCAGCTTCAGACACTGACCATGTATGGTTTGTTCTTAGTTTACTATGAAAGTAGTCAGAAGTATTTTTCTGTGACATACATACATTATTTATTATTTACTCTTTTTTGTTGAGTATTAACTGAGAGAACGATACCACTCTCTTGCATGCATGTTGAATATAGCGCCAGCCTAGCTTAGCATCTGCAGCAGAGGGAGGCAGCCCGGTTCTGTAACACGTTAAAAAGTGCAGCGTCACTGAGGCCGTGTCACATTCTGTAGGTACTGGCAGGACGACCATTTTTAATGCATCACACACTGATTGCCCTTCCCTTTCTAGAGAAATCAAAATTAGCGGCATCACATTTGAACCTAAAACAGTGATTTGACAAGTTCAAGATGAACTAAACATCCATGTGTTGTAAACTGACTCACCTCCCTCAGCTGTTAGTCCCGGGCTTTATCAGTCCACTCTCAAATAATTTGATTGTCTGTCTGTCACCATGAATTTGGAGCAATTCACAGCTGAGCAAACTCAAGACCTTGTCTAAATAGGGGCTCGACCTGCCAGCGCTCACTTGATATTGAACCTAATCAATCGTCACACAATGCACATTCCACAAACAGGTTAGATGCTCTCTGACCGTTAGACAGAGTTTATTCATTAAGTGAACCAATGACCCACTTAAGGAATAAATTACTCTCATTTGTACTTTGTCTCTGGGCCAAAGAAGCACCTACATATAAATGTCTGATACGACGAGTAACGAGACACCAACAACCGAAGCAGCTGAACACTTAAATTACTTCCTCCTCTAAGTCTCCTTCATCCAGCCTAATAAAGTTCCATCACACCTGAAGGTTTTTTTTTTTCTTTTTTAAGTTTAAATTAAGATGTTGATCCAACAGTGGAGCAACCAACCTCAGAACTGAACACAGTGTACAGTTGTGCTCACAGCAGTCATTTGCATATCACTTGTGTGTTGTTTACAGAAAACGAATGAATGAAAGAACAACTAAGCTGATGAGATTTTGAATGTTGATCAGGTCGTGTTAAATTCAGATTGAAATTCATTTCAGTTTAATTTGCTAACCAGTACGACTCGTTCAGTTGGAAATGTTACAGAATGACGGAGCAACGTTGTGCAGACCCACCGAGATTTGAGCCATTTAAACTTCATCTGGCACATTTAAGTCAGCAGCACTGACCCAACTGTGCATCACTCTTCATCAGTTTACACTCCCAAATGCGGTAAGTATTTTTTTGAAAGATGAGATGACAACTAAATAAGGGTCCAGGTGTAACAGGAAGAGCTGCGTCTTAAGTTTCTGCTGAAGGATGGAAAGTGATTCTGTTGTTCTGATATGAACAGGGATCTCAGTTCCACTGTTGTGAGCGCCACAGTAGCCATTAGTGGTATTTCTCTGGACATGCTGACCATGGCCGTCATTCCTGGTGTCCGTGTTGAATGTGTGAAAGAAAATTCATCCTGATTGGGATCTGGATCTGTAATCAAGAAGACAGACATATAATCAGGGGTTAATTTTAGCCGGACCCTTCCGGAACAAGATCCGGCACCTCTGAATTTTGGCCTCCCTGTGCTCCGGTACTTATTTGGGCAGATCCGGTAGCTCGGTAATTATTTGGGCAGATCCGGTACCTCTTGTATTAAAAGAAAACATGAAAACGTTTTAAAAATGTTTAAAATACAACAATAATGTGCATAGATAAATTTACAGACCAAATCCTTAGAATTTCATGTTGTTTATTAAGATTCAACGATCTCTTGATGCACTGATGCCAACAAGCCACATCCCTGACACAAACATATAACCTTTCAAAATTCGCCGCCTCTGAGGAGCAAGCAGAGAGGAAACGAGCAAACACAATAGAGTCTTCGCCTGAAGAACCTTCAGGCTCACGCCCTAATAAACAGTTACTATTTCAACGCCAACATGTCAAAAAGACATTTAAATTTGCTGTTTTTTCAAAAAGAAGGAAGAGTCGCATGAGGCTTAAAAGGAGTCAGAAAAGCCTCCACAAGCGGCAACGAGGGCAGCTGCAGCGGTCATGTTGACGATCAAAATCAGCTGCAGCAGGAGGCCAGCGCCGCCGCAGCTAGCCTGGCTCACCTCCAGCTAGCTTGGTTTACCTCCAACTAGCCAAGCCGGGTCTAACGTGATGTGGGGTGTCTTGGACAACTAAATGGTGAGCATACTGTCTAATAATAGGCCGCCGTGCCAATCTGTAAATACCGTAATAATAGTAATGGAAGATTTGTGTGATTTATTGTGAGCTCTTTTTTGTTTGTTTTACAAGTTGGACCTGTTGAGAAACAAATTGCTGACTGTAGACTCTCAGTCCCACCTGTGGTGATGCGCTCCTGAGGAGGAGGCTAAATAACTGTGAATTGTCGTCATAACGTTGATACTATGGATATTATTTGAAATGGAGGCTTGCAAGTCCCACATCATGGCAAGTGGGCATTTGTATGTTGTTTTCCTTATACGTTCCGGGACCTGTGCCCCTGCTCACCCCTGAGCCGTCATATGTACTGAGCGTTCTGGCACCTTATGATTGACAAATTAAGCAATGGTTTTTACATGTTGTTTTTCTGTGCCTTATGGGACCTGTATCCATCTCCTCACCGCTGGGGTGTCATATGTACTTTGCGTTCCGGTACCTTATGATTTACAAATTAAGCACTGCATATAATGGTTAATATCTCTGAAAAATGTCTGTATATTTCGATAACATTTGTTGAGCTTTATTTCAAATAGCGAGAGACGTGTCCAGTACCCAGAGATGCTATGTATCAGGGATCTGGAGGATGTATTTTTGGGGGGTTGGACAGAAAACTCCTGAGCTGATGTTGATGATAGTACATCTGAATGCTCTCTAATTTGAGCATTTTCATTAGAGGTAATGGTGCCAACATAAAAACGTGTTTTATTTATGGCATGTTCTTTTCGTTATAAGAAGACCATGTGGATGCATCTGCTAAATTAAAAGATAAAAATAAGACACGCAGACAGTACAAAATAGCTGATATTAGCCGTAGTCCCTCTTTCTTGACAATATTCAAGTGCATATTCACTTTGAGCCACACATCTAATATGCCCCATAAATTCCTTCAGACCAGAGTCTTCGTTGAACCAGTCCAACCAGCCGCTAAAGGAAAACATTGTGAAAAACAGTGAAGCATTTGATTCACAGCTGTGTGTGGAGAGAAGTTGTCAAGAGGTCAGTGTCTCCACCACATCATGTAGTCTCACACACTCTGCGTGAACAGAACACCATCTGGAGAAAGGTTTAGCCTGGAGAGTTTATGAAGCTTTACTATCATATCACTGTAATTACTGTTGACAATGTGTATTTTCAACTCATGAGGAAAAAAGACTCGTGTTTGACACGCTAGCATCATATTTCTCTTTCATATCACAGCGCCAACCTCCTCAAATCGAAGGCGGAAGTGGAACTCTGCAGATTTGTTTGAACGCTCTCTGAGGTACAGCGTACACGGCATAGATGACGAAAAAACAAGTGGCTTGTTATGATGTAACGCGGATCAAAGGAGGGATTGTACCTCAGTCTTTCTACAGGGTTTCTGTAGAAACACTTGAATCAGCATAAAACAGCAGCTCCCATTAATGTGTTGGCTGATTTATGATCCATCAGACAGTTAATTAATTTGATGAGACAGTGTCACTATCAAGGAGGGTCATTTGAAACAGAGGACTAGGTTTTCTTTTTCTTTTTTTTTTTGCAGGGGATAAAACTATCAGTCGTTCTGTGTGCTTCATTTTGGTCAAACATAAGCTAGAGGGGGGGGGGGGGAAGTGACAGGACAGCATCTTTAAGAGCACTACAAGATTGATGGAATAGTCTGTCAAATGGTCCTATTTTCATTCTCTCACAACACTTCCATCAAATTAATCAGCAGATGAAGACAGCATGGCTAACATTCCCGGGCTGACTGACAGCTTCAAAGAGGTGGATTAATTTAGTCAAAAAAAATGACAGGGGGTCTTGAAGCCATTGGGACAGGAAATGAAGACGTTAGAGTCTCTTTTTTTTTTTTGTGGTCTGCCAAATGGAGGAGACATCATGTCAAGTTTCAATCATCTTACTTCAGATACATCTTTATTCTTTTCTTTTGTCTAATGAAATGAAGTTGAGGAGTGGAATGGATACATGAGCAATTAATGGAGAAATGTGGATCAGGACACCTGCAGCCTTTAGCCCACAGTCAGAGGCTTTATATACACTTTCATCCCTCGCCTGCTTGCTCGCTCGCTCGCTCTCCCTGTGTGATTTATCTATCAGTCTGAGGTAGGATTGACTCTCTGCTGTACAGCAGGCCATTAAAGCCTGGGGGAGATTCACCTTGCCAGGCAGCTGGCTCAAATGAAAAGCTAAAAGAGCACATTAACTCATCAGTATGAGGACATGAAGATGAAAACAGTTGTCAAAGGCCTGCCAGAAATAACTGATCGCATAATGCAGCTCTGTTGTATGCAAGTGAGGTCACGGGAGTCAAATGACGACGAGGAAGACACAAGACAGCAGGAGCACTTTGATTTGCGCATGCTGACAATAATTTGTAGAAATGCGGCCATGAACGTTATCTAGAAAACAACCTATTAACATGTCATGCAGCACAGCAAGATTAGAGCTTTTGCTTCATGTCAAAGCTATTAGCATTTTCAATACCAGGACAACCACCTGTAATTCATGGTTAGAAGGTATTTCTATTCATCAGTGAGTACTAATCCATGTTTGTAGCTCATCCTCATCATGATCAGTAACTATTTCATACAGACGGTGTAAAGTTAAATTACTTCAAGCCGTTTTCCTTCTGTGTCTGCCCTGAGACATTTTACCGAACGCTATGTTGCTATGCAGCGTGAAACACAGTGCAGAGCACATTAGCGACGGGTATCCTACAGTGCATCACTCAATACCAGTCACAAACCATTTACCACATGGTGGGGGAAGCAGCTTCCACTGCAGAGAGTCCTTCACTCTGTCTCAAGTATTATTGCATGCCCGACACAAACCACTGGCAAATCCTGCAAATGTCTTCCTGCATCATTTCAGTTCTTCCCTCACTTTTTACTCTTGTTTTCACTTCTAGCTTCAGTCAGTTTATCTGATAGCTGAATCTAGCTGGCAATTTTAGTTGAAATTGAGCAACACAGCCTGCTAAACTGGACAAACATGCACCCACACAAGTGAGTGTCTTCACTCCCCAACCTGTTGAAACCTGAATACATTTCTTGGCGTTTATTGCATATCATTTTACAAAATCATCCATCCAGGGTGAACTCCGCCTCTCGCCTGAGTGCTGCTGGGATAGGCTCCAGCCCCCCCCCCCCCCCCGCTACCCTTAACAGGATAAATGGTAGAAAATGGATGAATGTCAGATTTCATGTATTTGCTTATTAAACACATAATATTTCATCCTCTAACTTGAATACATACAATGGGAACAGTTTGTTGTATGTGTGTGTCTTTTGTTTTTTTCTTTATTCAGTCAAATTTCAAATTCATTTCACAATGAATCAAAGATTCTTAAGCTATGTTTTGAAAGACAGACGGGCGAAATGAAAATCTTCCAACTGAATGTGCAATGGGTGCTGTACTTGTAGTGTTCAAAGTGAGGTGCAGGACCCCTGAGTTGCCACAAGATAATTTCCTGAAAGAAAAAAAAACTATAAAAACTCTAGGGATCCTGAGTTTTGGACATTTTTATTTTGGTGGTCCTGAACTGAAAAATCAGGAAGTAATGTATGTAACCTCAGTGATACAGGACACAGGAGGACAAAGGTGACTCACTTTCAGGTTACTTTTTCCTCTGGAATATTCTCTGTGGGACTGAGGTGCAAGAGGAAATCATAATGAGTTGATTAATAAATAAGAAGCCTTGAAACTGTGCAGGTACATGCTCCAAAAGTCTGAGGAGCCAGAGGTAGAATATGGGAGCACTGGAGAGAAGGAGGGAGAACGGGGGAGGCAGGAGGAGGCCCGAGGCTAGGACTCTTGTCAAAGTGAGACCTTTAACTGGGTCCTGAATTCCGTCAACATGGTTCTTCAAGATCCTTACAACATTTCCATCTGGGGTCCGACTCAGCGAGGGGGATAGCTTGTGGTTGTAGGAGGGTGATGGTCTTCAGAAGCTGACATTGACATTGGCTCCAAACCCACTAAACTGAGCCAGGAATATAAAACAGCAGCTGTGGGGAAAACCGTTTTATAGGTCTTGTACAAGCAGTCTGATAAAAGACGGCAAGATAAAGGACAGTAAAAGGTTTGTGCACCAGCAGCTCGGGGGCAGATTAACACGTAAATGTATTTGTGGTTAAAGCTCGAAGGAAATGTTACCTAACCACAGGCAATTTTAATGGCGTAACGCCTCCTTCAGGTCGGGGGTAAATATTAATTTGAACTTCTAAATGAGTGATAGGAGTTAATCTTTTTATTCAAATTCTGGGATACTTATTTGTCGAAACCCTTTCATGTTTGCTCCGTGTCCTTTGTACATGATGGTTACTTGAAGTGTGTTTGTAAGCCTTTGGCCAGTCGGCAGCAGGAGTGATCAGTACCTGTGTATTGTATATTCTGGACTTGGATATTGCAGCTTTGCATGAAGAGACTTTGTTATGCAGTTGAATTCTGCAAAAATCTACTTAACAAAATGTTAGCAGTGCTTTTTGCCTCAGAAGTTACCTGACTGTCTGAAACAATGAGCACTCGAATCTAGAATTATTATTATTTTTTATTTTTAATCTTTAGCTTCCGTTTTGGTGAACAAAATATCACAAACCAGAGTGAGAGAAGGAGATAAACTGGTCTCTGGGCTAAGTTACCTGTCTCTGAGTGGGAGGAGCAGCCTCAGACTAATCTTTTTGGGGTTGCATGGTGTCGGTTAGATTTAAAAAGGGTCAACTTCAGTTGGAATTTTAGTAGAGAACAGTCTAAGATTTCTTGTGATGATCAAATATATTTAAAAAAAAAAAATTGGTGATAAATTAAAGCGGTGAAATAATAATAAAAAAACATACCAAATAATTTATCTTTATTAAAAAGGTTAACTAATACTTAAAACACCCTCTTTCATAACTTGGAACGGTCTTGCAGGAGAGTTAATAGGAAGCTTGAAGGCTACCCACCTAAATGCTGTGAAGGTGACTTTTGTTTTACACATTTGTCTCCCAGAAATTCAGCATCGAGTCGATAAGCCAAGTTGAACCGTGTATACAGTACGGATTTGTCTAACGCTCCTCTAAATATTATATGGGCAGTTCATTTGTATCTGTGTCTATCTTGTCGTGTAAATTGTAGTTATAAAACTTTGTTCGACTGCAAAGCTTTGACCGTGGGACTGCAGCCATTCAACTGGGTTTCCACGCTAATTAAAATGCGATATGGTGATTCCTACTGTCGAGAAGTTTCTGGTGGTTTATCATGCAACCATTCTTGAATTCTTGATGTACTTAGAGAAAATGTTATTTTTGTAGTAGAATTTTGTTTGGCTGACTTTTAATCAGCACTTTAACACCAAAAGCCTTCCGTTTTTATTGAGAAATGACACATATTTTGTGAAAGAAATGGATGGGGGAAAAAAAGACATTTGAAAGCTTAAACAAAAATAGTGTGCACTCGACTCTCGGTGTTTGTAAAAGCAGGAGGGAAGAGAGGAGCCTGGCAAGGTCTGATAAGACTCTGTAACAGTAATAATAATGTTTTCATAAAGCTCATTAATTGAGAGTCTTGAGGTAATTGCTCCGTTTCCTGCAGGCTGACTGTGTTATTAATGCTGACAACTGTCAAACTGACAAACAACAAGTCGTGGAATATGGATTTTCTTCCCTCTCAGCGTGTGTTAATAACCTACCATTGGAGCATTGCCAAGGGAAACTGTCAAGATGACATCAGTGATAAAATGTTAACATGTGACAAAACCCACCTGCCCGTGAGAAGAACAATTCAATTTGAAATTGAATTTGTGCGACTATCACGAAAACCTTTTTCTTAATCCTCACCCAAGGGAACGTAATATTGATCACACGAAAAAAAGAACCGAATATGAGTTTTTTTTGTTGTTGTTTTGTTTTTTTGACTTTGTTGAAGTAGGTGAAGTGTCACAATCAAAGTGACATCAGTGAAGCCAGATAACGACACTCATTTCCTCGGTTCATGAAGCGTCTTGATAAAATAGCTGCAGTGGTCATGTGTGTATCAGAGGTGACGCCGTGCGGCATCTGTCCACACTGAAACCAATAACCTCAGACATGATGTGCATACAGGGCCCCCCCAACCCCCTGACCCCCACCACTACTGCTAACTGGATAGCTTCAGGTTTCAGGGATCTCTTCAGGGTGAACGGAGACTGATGGCAGCAGTAGCAGTATAACTCTTCATGGTTTGGCCAAAATGTTGTCACAAATGTTTCACACAGGCTCCAAACAAAGAGATGTGAATTGTTTTGAAGTGATACTTCATCCAAAAAAGCGTTTTTGACTTTCCACCTTACTCTGTGTTTGAATGAGACAGCATTTGATGCTTTTTACAGTATAATAAAAATGACTACATAGCTGTACTGAGCTGTACGACTAAAACCCAGTAATGTGCGATGTTCACTTGCACTTCTGCGCTCTACCTTACCAGGTCATAGCCCCCGGTTGTGTGTAGTCATGCACGCAAAGTATTTTCCAACAGAGTTTGATATGTATGCAAAAAGGCAGACCATTGTACTGTTTTTAAACAAAGCCACGAACACACAAATGCTGTCGCACACACTTTTTACCATGCTTTTGTGCTACATGCTGCGGGTTCAAGTGGGCTAATGGATATGATGACCCCACTATTGCTGCTGAAACAATTTTCACTGATTTTGTTGGAGGAGAAGTGTCTATTTTCAACTGAGGGGAGACAGATTTTTATAAGAAGGGAGAGAAAATTTGTTGTACTTTTCAGACTGAATGGTACAAAAGGTAAGTCTGTGTTGTCGTGCTACACTGAACAGGATGTTCTGGTGCCTGGACTTGTGGTTTACTAGCACTACTGACAAGATTTGGACTAATGCAGGAAACTGTGACTTGAGCAGCTTGCCGTTTGTGCGATTACCGAGCTCAAACTTTCAGCACTTCATCTTCGAATACAGGAATCGATCTAGAATGCTCTCTTCCTCATTCTCCCTCCCTCCCGTGTGAGCTCAGGGGTCATTGTTATTGCATCAGTCTGGATTTAAAAAAAAAAATTATGTTTTATTGTTTACTGCTCTGTGTTTACATAAGTGGCATGTTGTGAAATAGCATACATAGCCATAGATGGCCATGTTGTGAGCCCGTTCATCGGTGTTGGTTCCCGCTGTCAAGGGCACGCTTGAGTTATCTGTCAGACAGCTGATGCGATTGTTGCGCTTGACAGCACACAGGAATTGAAGGGTTAAGTGATTATGTCAAAAGTGCATTCAGAATCATCAAGAAAGCGCATTCCTATTCATCACCTCCTTTAATTAAATATCCTACTTCAAATGTACAGGTAATTCCTGTCATTGTACTCATCGCATATTTGACTGACCTTTCACATATTTCAATAGCAGCACAGCTTGTTGACATATTTCACCGCAGTTATATGATTCAGTTTTGCATGCATGTAAGAATATCTTGTCATTCTTGATATTTTCACAGCAGCAACATTAAAATGCATCCATCAGTGTATATATCCATGTGTGTGTGTATATATGTATAGACAAATACCAATATACAACAACAGAAAATGAAGTGGCATAGATGTTTTCTACTGAGTAGCCTACTTCTCTGGCCCAAAACAGATGGTTATACAGATACTAGCTTCACCCCACACTCCTGGAGATGTCATGTTTTAGTTATTCCAATGACTCAACAGATTTATTGTGGCTTACAGCACTAAAATTGTATTTTTATAAGTATAAATCATATCTATTTGATTTAATTACACTCCTGCACCCTCAGTATATATCAAGATACTGGTAGTCGGGAGCATCATTGCCTCACAGAGAGAGAACTGAAATAGGTTGACATGAGCTTTGAATAATCAAAATTAATGAAAAAGCTAAAGATACGCAACCTTGACATCAGTCCCCTTATTCTGTTTTCCTACCTTTCCAGTTGCATTCTCTCCTCTGCTCTGCGGAATTGTGTAACTCATGTTGTTGCTCAGCCAAGATTTGTCATATCAATGTAAACATTCTTTATAGACACAGTGTGAAAGGCTGCTGAGCCATGAATCAAACGTCCAACGGAGTAAACATGCACTGGGAAGCTAGCAGCCTTGCAGAAAAGCTATCATACACACACACACACACACACACACACACACACACACACACACACACACACACACACAGAAGCAAGCAGCAAGTTTCTCCTGGTAAAGGATGTACAGCTGCAGCATATTAGGTTGTCAGAGAAAGTCAAACAAATCAGGAAATGAGAGGAATCCTTGATGTGTAGCTAAAGTTTAGAAGCACCACTCTTAATAAAGTTGTAGGTTAAGATGCTTTTCAGCGCTCACTAATTCCTACATTTGCATACACCAAACATCTATTCCTCATTATCTGTGCTTTCACCCCTCTATCATTCTTTTCTGGCACAGTTATGACAACGGCACAACTAATTAGGCCATCATCAGGGTCATTGCTGCCATCACAAACACACTTCAGTTCATCTTTAACAACCCGCAAATGCCGGCTGTCACCGGTGGATGTGGTGGGCGTTAGGCGATGAAGGTGGCGCTGGTACATTCCTGATGTCTGATGCGTGTTGATGAGTGATGCCGTCTGACAGTTGATGTCAGGTGAAGCATGCAGTAATGGGGAGACAGAGGTCAGAGAAACTATTACCACAGTGGGAGAGGAGGGGAAGAGGAAATTAAAGTGGGAAGTGTGGTGTTGTCTTCTCCAACTGTAGGGCGTGACTGCTGTCCCTCTGTCATGACTAAAAGTCTGCACGCTGCCTTTGCATTCATTACGCTGGAGACGGTCCCGACGCTCTTCATAAATACATGTCAGATAAATGTTCCTGTGACAGTTGGGGAGGCGATGTGAAGGGTAATTTGTTTTTTTATGGAGAGATTTTGTTCTGTTTGTCTTTTTGTCCTTTCTCTCCTTTGGGAGGTCTGTGTTACCAAAGGTGAAGTCAACAAGTCTGCCAGCAAACGCGAGACATGTCTGCATCATTCAGCAGTGGGAGACGACATTAAAATCCAACACAAATACTCCGCAATCCCTCTTCCGCTGTGATGACGATCTGTTTTAATAAAGCTCTAAATTTGCATTCATTCTCTCAGCTCAATTGAGACATGAGTTGACCCCAATCCTGTCATGCAAATAACTCTGGCATGGGAATAATAATAGCTCTTCAGATGAGGTGCATGTAATTACAGTGCCTGACCTCCACTAGCTGTTACCAACAACATGCATGAAACCGTTTAGAGCATTCCATCTATCAACACATGTCACTTTGTTGTCCTCATGACAAGGTTACCATAGCATTACACCAGCACTTGTTCGCTGAGATGCCATGTAATGTTGCAAGGTTATAACTCAATGACAGTTGACACCAATGGATCCCTCTTATTATGATGAGTTGGAACACCTTGATATCCACTGCTACATTAGCACGCCATCTGGAAGGGTAATGCGACGTCCTCTAGAGTCGCGGTTGGGCCCTCGCTGTGTGAAGCCCTGTTGACTAATAACTCTTTGAGAAAAATACAAAACGGAGGCATAGAGATGTGAAGGACGTAGCCGAGCAAAGGAGGGAGGTAAGGGGAGAAAGGAGACCCTTCGATCTGAGACGCTGGATGACAAGGCAGGCAGCGGGTGGATTCATTACACAGCCAGCTTGTCTTGTACCGACACTAATATTGGGCTCGAAGCTGTGGGTAATGAACATATCCTGTGAAAAATGAGAGAATTGTGACAGTTGAAGCGTTGTTGGGGACACATTTGCATTCCAGCAGACTGGCGTGACACCACCTGGTGTCTGGAGACAGAGGAACGTGCCAGTCGAACGAGCTTGTTGTGTGTGAATCACCACCAACAGTCGTAGCGCACCGGCTGGAGATTTGTGGTTTCACATGTGATTGGAAATGGTCTTGATGGCAAATGCGCCAGGTTATTTATTAATTGGGGACCGAGCGCCAAGCTAAAATTATTTGAGGTCATGACACAGATTTCACTTTGATCTCGTCATGTCTGTCACAATGAGAAATCCTGCCCATCTCACATCAGGTGATCTCACTTTTTTTTTTATTCTTCTCACAGCGAATCACTTATTGAACTGATGTTTTCAAAGGTTTATGGATAGTGGACTGAATCCTGCAGGGCAGCTAAAACTATAATAGGTTTTCCCCCTTTTCAAACCTGGTTATTGTCAAAATAACTGTAGAGTGTGTAGAATCTTGGACTTGTATACATTCTTTGATTGCTGCAGTAAAAGCAGCATGGAGGACAGTGATGGAGTCTCTGGTGGAGTTTTTTTCTACTCCATAGTTTGTATTTAAACTTCAACACCGACTGAACGATGTTTGAGCGCTGCTATTGGAAATAGCTGAAGTTACAGGTGGAGGTACGTGTATATTCCTCAGTGTGTATTGTTGACTGCAGAGCTCTGGCTGCTCACTGTGTGTGTGTGTGTGTGTGTGTGTGTGTGTGTGTGTGTGTGTGTGTGTGTGTGTCTGTCTGTCTGTCTGTCTGAGATGGGAAGTGACAAAGGTCTGCCACAAATGACTGCTTGTAGCTGATGATTGTGTTCCCATTCATGTCGACTGGAACTGAACTGATGAATGTCTGTGTCTGGTGCGGGGTCATTTGACCCGGGACTGAATGCAGAAGAAAGCAGGTTTATTAGCAGATTAGGAATCACAGAATACACAACTTGTTAACAGTTGAATGTGCAAATTCTTGAAAAACAAATGTGACAACAGGAGTTTGCAGAATAAAAGCACATGGAGGTGGAGGTTAGCAGCTGTATCTCTGTTTCCCTCCCTCCAATATTTTGGAGTGTCCAGGCTTCAGGACACTTTTACTTCCCACAAGCAGTATGGAGGCATTTAATGGTTTTATTATGTGTCTTTTTTATTCTATTTTTTTTTTAACGTTACAATATTTCACCATTCACGTCATTTGTTTGGGAGATTACCGCATCTCTGTTTCCTGTGAAACCCCAGCAGTGTTTTGTGGACTTAAAACTTCAACCGACGATCCATCAGCATGAGACTGAATGGATTTTACAAGACTGAATTTAATTTTTGGGTGACTTATCTCCTTAAGAAATTTGTTACAAATGAAATGATGTACAAATCAGAAAAATACACAGTAAAATAGAAAGTAATATTGGTGGGGGGGAGGGCTATCTTGTTAGCTCTGTGTAAGTAGTCAATAAGCCTTTTTTGATGTTTTTGAGTTGTGTTTTTGTCCTTCTTTTGGAGGAATGTTGCTAAGCCACCTTCTGTTTATCGTCTTTTTTTTTTGGCCAAACTTGGGGGCTGCCACGTTACATTATTTTGTCATCAAACGTTTCCTCTCTTCGTCCTTTGCTTAGCAGGTTGCTGTGACTGAAAGACTTCAATAACTGGAGGAAGAGAAAAGGTTTTTAAATCCAGAGTCTCTTAAGCATTGTCCTCAGTCTATGTCTCTGGTTAATTGGGTGGTTAATTGTCATTTACAGCTGATATTATGACGCAATCAACTATTGGAGTAGAGTACTGCTATGTAGCTGACAACTAGCTATGTCTAGCATCATACGTTCCATTTGGGGACGCCATAACAGCTGAGTAAAGAGGAGAGAGCAGTTGAAACAACA
Organism: Aulostomus chinensis; assembly: GCF_037954235.1. Lineage (NCBI taxonomy): Eukaryota > Metazoa > Chordata > Actinopteri > Syngnathiformes > Aulostomidae > Aulostomus > Aulostomus chinensis. Next base: position 13,084,594 of record NC_141322.1, read on the forward strand.
ACAACCTCTCCACTTTTTAAATACTGGCTAGTATCATTTTAAAGAAGCACTCCATCAACTCCCAAAGACGGGTGGAAGTAGTAAAAGATGTCCCTCTAAGTTACCACTGGCCACTTCCACATGTCATCTTCCCATATCCAAACATCCCATCTTTTTATGTCAGTATTGTGAGTTCCCATCTGAAAATAAATGCTGTAGCATTTTTTGTTCTGTTTTAATTCATGCTCACTTTAGCCTGGTAGCCTAATTCTAGCCTGGTAGCAAAGACAAAACAGATGAAAAACAGCAATCTATCAGTAACCTGAAGTTATTATGTTCTTCAGCTAAAAGCGAGAGACGAAATATAGAAATAGCAGAGATTTAAAACAGGGTGGGGTGGAATTACCGTATTTTCTGCACTATAAGGCGCACCCAAAAACCTTGAATTTTCTCAAAAACCGACAGTGCGCCTTATAATCCGATGCGCCTTATGTGTGGATAAATATTGGTTCATTATGGCTACCGGAGTCAGGGGGCGTCGCCGAAGTAACGGCGGTAAAAACGGTATCGTCACTGAACTGCCAGACAACAACGGCAACACTGACTCGGATAATGACGACTTTGACGAGACGGAACCGGGTACGTTGGATGCCGTACTCGCCCAACTGTTCAACTCGGACACTGAAGAGGAAGAATTCGATGGATTCGTGGATGAGGAATGAACTGAAAGAGTGAGCTTCACGTGTTTCTTTCACGTGTTTACAACTGAACGAGGCTTGGGAGATATTCTGAATATGGACATTAACGTTTGGACAACGTTGAGTTATTTAGATATTGTTATTTGCACTATTTCGAGAGTTACTATATTGTGATTGCACTAGCGTTTGATTTACTGACTGTTTCTTTTACGTGTTTACTGAATCAGGGAAAAGTTACCCTCCCCGTTTGTGAATGCACTATCTTGTTTTGGGAGTGAACGGAGTTGTCAGAACGTTGGTTTGTATTCTACGAATAAAGTTTGACCGACTGACTTATCTGACTGTTTTGTTGACGTTCCCTTTAGCGCAGCTCCATCTAGTGGATGCATAACGCAACCCCAGCCACTACAGTCGTTTAGATTCTATGTGCCTTATAATGCGGTGCGCCCTATATATGAAAAAAGTTTTAAAATAGGCCATTCATTGAGGGTGCGCCTTATAGTGCGGAAAATACGGTAAGTGAATAATTGGGCTTTTAACCTGGAAAGATAACTTGATCATCGCTGGTATGTATGGATTTAGAATATGGTCAAAGTACAATTCCCATTTAAATCTACAGTACGTCTCGGTAACGATATTATGGATGAAACTCTCAGACATTTAACAGATTGCTCTGCTCTAAAGATGTAAAAACAAGGCAAACTGAAGAAATGACTGATTTTTAGTCATGCAGTGCAATGTGGTAGATATCAAGTTCTGAGACTTGAGATGATTAGCTGTGAGCTCCGAGAAAATACAGACGTTTCCTCTCCTCGGCTTTGTGATTACACAGTTGGTGGTCACACGCTGCGACTCCGTCCATACACGGCGCTGTCATCTCATCCTATTGAAAGCAGCGGCATGCTTGATCCAGGCCCTTTTCATTTGCTCCCAGAGATCCCCTTTTCTCACCCATTCAACCTTGATGGCTCCTTTCACACCTCTGTCTGCACCCTCCCCTGCTAGCACAATGAACACCCATGCACCGCCCTGTCTCCCAGACGGACTTTTTATCTGTTGAGAAGGCCAAAGCTTGTGGAAAGCCTTTTGTTACCTATCTCAGAGGTGGCTGAATGGTTCTTCCTTTGATTTGTACCTTGCCATTTTTCCCCCACACGGGTTATTTCTCTCTCACACTTCAGATGTAACAGTAATCCTCTGTCTTCGCTGTTGGATACCTTTTTAGAGATAGTTCAAGCCACTACACGCTCTACTAGGGTTCATTTAACAAACTCCATCATGAAAATATAATCATCAGAGCACCGTGTGACATTTTTATATGTCGACGATGGTCATTTATTCCTCTTCTCACATATTAGAGCCATCGCAGGAGAAACATCCGGCTCATATCATTTTCATTCAGCAATTGTAAAAAAAAACAAAAAACCCCAACATCCTTTTGGCATGTCTGCAGCCCTGTACACACCTGGTATAAAGCATTCAGTTCACCAGTTTGTATGTATATATGTCAGCTGATGTCCTTTCTTTAAGTTGAAATTCCACCGCTGAGCTCGCAACGTTGGTGTATTATTATAAGTGATGCTGTGAAAAGCCCCCAGAGAGATGTTGTTGTGGCTGCAATAAACATCTTCAGTGGTGTGAATTGTTAGGAGCATGCTGAGCACCCGGTCTGGATGGCAGTGATTTCTGCTTTTAATTTCAGACTGCTAAACACGGGGAAAGTATCGCTGGCTGTGCTGCTCCCTCAGCTAATATCTCTCTCTCTCTCTTTCTCTCTCAACCTTCTGTAGTACAAATGTGAACGTGAGATATGAGTGGATGGGTTGATCGACACGATACACAGCAACAAATAAACGTGTCTAATCTCTGTGCGTTCTGAACGACATACTTGTGTGTGCCGCTTGTAATATATATAAATTGCTGCAGGTAAATATAAATTAATGAGGTATTGTACGTCTTTATTTGCATTCAGCAAAGGGAAGTGAGATCTGATCACAGGAGACGCATTTTAAAGAGAGTGTGAAGACAATCAGTCGAGCTCAGGGCTGCACTTGTGTGAACTTGTCCTGCTGGACAGCGCTGAGCCTGGGAGGGAACCCTTGAAAAATAATATTCGGGGCAATCCATGGTCAGTTCTACTGACCGAAGCAACCCAACACTCCTGCCCTGTTTAGAATCTACATGATTGTAAAAACTTACAATTTTCAGTGGGTCGTGGAGTCTGTTGTTATACTTGGGGGGGGGGGGGGGGGGGCCTTATAACAGCAGAGTGCAAAAAGCTAAAGAGTCTGACTGAATTAAGTCTACCTGCGACATTTCTCCCACCTAACAAGAGGATTTGCACCTGATTTTATGATCCTGTCATCAGTTTTATTTGGCTGAGTCCATTCTAGCAAGCAAAGGTTGTACAATAGTTGAACTACGGTAAAGTGTTGTGTGTCCTCACTTTGAAGAATTACAGTGGTCTGCATTTGAAAGCACCGCCGCAACCTTCATCCCCTCTAAAAAGTCCTCCTTTTGTTGAGTCTACCGTTAGGAAGCTGACAACAACCTTCTCCCAGCAGAGTGAGTGGCGGTGTCGGACAGGAATCAGCCTTTATATAGATTGTAATTGTTTCTCTCTGCTCATGCGTCTCTCTTCCCATCCATCTCTCCTCTTTCCCCAATTCGGGCAGGTTTCATCCGCACAAGGTCATTGCTCTTAGGCAGCCGCGACTCGGCTTTATTGTTCCATCGGGTCAGCGGGTCCGGCACACATCACAGCTATTATTCCTCAGGAACAAATGGCCGTCCCACGCTTTGATCTATGGCCTTTCTTCTCAGACACTTCTATAATACCCTTGACAGGATTTCTTTTTTGTCCTGTTGCCATTTTTGGTGATGATCCATCTCTTTTTACCACCTCTCGTCTCTTTAAAGTGCCATATCATTGGTGAGAGTGATTTATAATTGCAGATTTGATGGAGTAGGTGATGTCTGACATATTGCTAGATAATAAATGTAGGCGACGCGACTGTGACAATAGATTTACACCACGCCACAGATTAATGCCCTCTTGGATTGTGACAATAATGCTTTGTGAGCATGACTTATGGAAAGGAGAAAAGTTCTGGGCTGTTTCAACAACAGGGTAAGATGTCTCCAGTGTGTTTAGGGGAACATTTGTAAATGCCTGAATAAAGTAACTCTGACCCATCCTGACTTACAACACCACTTTGTTCTCTGTTTGATCTCTCACTGGAGCAGCTCACCCACTCCTCTCGGATTTCTTTTTTTTGGGGGGGGGGGGTGACAGAAGCTCGACAGAACTCTGTTGGAAGCAAACACAGTCTTTAATAATGACTGAAATGAAAACCTCACTGTATATCAAAGGTAGCTGGAGGCAGCAGAGTTACGTCGTGTGTTGTTGTTGGGTTTTTTCCCCACATTAAAATAGATCCTGTAGTTAAAACAATCAATATGGATCAAGGGTTCTCCAGCTTTTTCCCTTAGAGAGCCAAAACTCCAACTAAATGTTGGGCTGCCAGCCGTAAGCAAACGCACACTGTGTTGTGAAAATTGCCTTTGTTTGTGTATCTCATTTTTTTGTTTTTTGTTTTTTTTGTCTTCTTTACTGTCTTGCTTCCCCCTGCACAGACTGTCCCTCTACTGACTGAACAAATGATTAAAAAACAATTCATTATTTGGATCCCACCTAGTGAAAGAACTTTTGTCCCCCTCATAAAAAAGAAAACAGCATAAACAGTGATTTACAATTTATATTTTTATCCATCCATCCATCCATCCATCCATTGTCTTCCGCTTATTCCTACATTAAGGGTCGCGGGGGGGGGGGGGGGGGGCTGGAGCCTATCCCAGCGTCAACGGGCGGGGTCCACCCTGGACAGGTCACCAGTCCATCACAGGGCCAACACATAGAGACAGACAACCATTCACACTCACAGTCACACCTATGGTCAATTTAGAGTATCAATCAGCCTCGTCCCCTCTTGATGTCTTTGGACTGTGGGAGGAAGCTGGAGTACCAGAGAGAACCCACACAGGAACCGGGAGAACATGGAGACTCCACACAGAAAGATCCTGTGATGGAGCCGGGACTCAAACCCGCAACCTTCTTGCTGTGAGGCGACAGTGCTGACCACTGCACCACTGTGCAGCCCTATTTTTAACCATTTAAATAGTATTTTTTTTGTTTTTAATGGTTTAGTCCAGCTGGTAAAAAAGAATCCCTGATTTTGTTGATCACAAGAAGTAATTCTGAACAAGTTTTTGATTAAATTGAATGAATAAAGAAGTAAATACACAAACATAACAAAAAGAATGTACATTTACAGGTCATACAAATAAAATGTACACTCAAGTGCTTTGAAAGTTAGGATTTTATGGTATTTTACTCTTTTAAATGCTGTGATGAATCATCAGAATCTTTTTCAGAAGCGGAGAACAGTTGTTGGTTGCTGTGGATACTGGACAGAGTTCCTGGCTCTGATGATGATGATGATGATGATGACACGCATGGATGAGGACGAATTTCCTTCGTGCATTTCTCAGATCAAAATCTTGACTCGAAAGCCGTTAGCAGTCAAGTATTCGGCTCATTCATACACTGCGTGCACAGCTCTTCACCTGTAGTGTAAAGGAGCAGCAGCTCCGGCCGGCAGCCTTCCCAGGAAACTGATTTCAGCAGCTTGCGTCAGCGATCTCAGTCTTTGTCTCACCACCCAAAACTCAAGACCACAGGTGACTGGTAAATCGACTGGTAAATTGAGGTTTTCCCCTTCTGGCTCATGCTAAGGATGTAAGAATTTCCTGGTCTTACAATGGGAACGGACACCACAGATTTCCATTAATATGCTGCCTGCTTATTTAAATTTCATGGAGTTGCTGAGGGAGAGCTGAGAAACAACATTGCGGATTTGCTTCAGTCTTATTAACGGCATATTAACTCCGTGAACTTTAGCCTGGATTTCAGCCGCATTCACCCGGCAACGCGACTTCTCTCTGATTAATGAGCTTCGTGTGACATTTTGAGCTGCTCTCACCTTAGTCCAACAGTAGGATCAGTTGAATGACCCCCTCCCCCGCCCTCTTTTACATATTAATATGCCTATCATCTATGGCCTGCAAGCAGGTGTGTGTGTGTGTGTGTGTTTGTGTGTGTGTGTGTGTGTGTGCGTATTCTTGTACTTGCTACATATTGAGGACTAGAATATGTAATTAACTAACAGAGTGAGAACATTTTTGGAAAGTGAGGACATTTTAGCCGGTCCTCACATCTTCAAAGGGCCGTTTGAAGGTCAAAACTTGGTTTTAGGGTCGAGGTTAGGATCAGGTTCAGGTTAGGTGTAGGATCAAGTTTAGGGTCAGGCAGTCAGTGGAGATAAGTACGAGGTTGTGTGTGTGTGTGTGTGAACCTATATCTTCTGACACAATACCAAGGGTTGGGGCCACTGTGCTGAGCGTTAAGCTAATTAATAAAGGAGAAAAATATACTCTCACCATGAATAATGGAGGCTGTTTGGGGTCTCTTAACCACCACTAGTGTGTGTAAGGTTTAATTACACTCAACTAGTCAGTCTCAGTGATGGATGAACTGACAGGTGAGCTAAGTGACTTCAGCTGAAAAAAGAAACATGCCCTCTTGCTTTTAATCAGTTTCCCGCAGAAGCTTCAACATCTGCCAGGAATCACATTAAGGTAAGTAAGCTTTTATAGCCACAGCCTATATATGTGACTTTACTGTTACGCTTATTTTAACACTTAAGGATGTTTAAACTGATGCTACCATTTATAATTCTAGCCAAGTCAGTATATTTGGTCCTTAAAGTAATACTCGGTGTAATAATCAAGCACTTACTGTTAGATTTCTTGAATGTATGACATTTTCCTGACCTACACTCCTAGTCATGTATTGCTGGAAGCATTTGGAGACTGAAGATTACCTAGAGTCCAGTATTGGCCTGGTTTTGTAAACCCGCGCCCAAACACAGACCGACTCAGTACCTGCAATTTTCTCTGAGCTAAAGATGGACTCCCCTCGAACCTGCTAATTCAAGCCCAGAGACGCGTCCCCTGACAGTCCCTCACTTCAGCACTCCTGCAGGTGTGGACGTGTTTCCTAGCTTGCAGTTATCAAAGGCAAAAACTTTTTGGCTGTTCTTACAAGCAGCTACTGACAATGTTATTCTCAAAGTCTCTGGTCACACCGAATTTCTGTCAAATGACCAACTTGTCCTCAATTGAAGGGTTGACCACACTTCAATGTTCACTACTGGTTATTTTTGCCTTTATTATACATTAAACTTGCTAGCAGCACTGACAGAACATGCCAGTGCCACCCCCTCATTTTGCTGGATGCGGGTCGGATAGGAAGGGGGCTTTCAGAGTACAATAAAATCCTGGCGGCTGCTTGCTGATAAGGCTTCACGTGCAGTGATTTGGATGTTAAAGCAGCATCTAATCATTTCAAATTTACTGAACAAAGCAAACACATATGTCTATTTTTACCCTCTGGCCATCCACATCTTTTTTAACGTCGCCTGCAACTTTGAATTTAAATAATTAGATTTGTGGCAGCACGGTGGTGCAGAGGTTCAAGTCCCGGCTCCAGCGCAAGATCTGGAGTCTCCATGTTCTCCCTGTCCCTGTGTGGGTTCTCTCTGGTACTCAAGCTTCCTCCCACAGTCCAAAGACATCAAGAGAGGACGAGGCTGATTGATACTGGGATGCGTCTCAACCTGTCATCACCTCAGTGTTAGCACGGAGGAGCTGCGATGCATTAGAGTAAATTACCCAATAGATCTGCAGATTTATTGAGATGGATATTTTGCTCCTAAGTATCATTGAGGGCGAAGATTTTCTAGATCTGATTAATTTAACAGAACCAGCACAGAGCAAACCACCATGACGCAGCATCACCGACTCCTCAAAACTCACTCAGTGAGGGTTCTCAGCTGTTTAAACTGGTAGCCACAGCTGAAAAACCTGTGCTGACCAAAGACTGCTGGACAGTTTTAACAGCCACAGCCACCTCTCAATCACCTGCCTCTTCAAAAACCGATAGATCAGTAATTTGTTGGTAATCCCAAATTTGGATCAAGGGAATTTCTTTAAATGCCCATCCTTACTTCATAGAGTGTAGAACTGGAACTGTTTGGCTTTTTTTTTCTCCCCCAAATCAAGTGTTAGTCTTATTGAACAGAGATGTATTATTCTAGAGAATGCATTTGAGAGTTCGTACATGGATGTGTAAAGTTTTGCCTTATTTTTCATTGTTCTCCAGTCGTTTCCGTCAAAAATTTTCGGAATTTTTGCTTCACCATAAATGAACGCAGGAAAAAAAACACCTCCTTCATGCATTCCAGGCATCTAATGACAAGTACTTAATGAACAAACGATCATTCTGGGGTGAAGTATCACTTTAACATTAGCATGGAGAAAGGCCGAGCTTAAAAATAAGTAACAACAAATTAATAAGTTAAAATATGGAAGAACATGCATGCATTTCTCTCAACGGGAAGCCTTGAATATTGAACACCAGCATCCAAGTTCCCCAGTGCCATATGGGCATTTGAGTTGTTGTAAGACATACAAACCCTCCATTACAGCACAAGCATTATCTACTGTCACCTGAATTCCCTGCAACCTACCCACATGCATAATAAATCCAGGAAATGTCAGCTGTGAGACCTGAGGGAGCGCCGTGCCATTTGTTTAAGCTCTGGCTTACGATACAGCCTAGTGCCATTGATGTTTGGATAGAAGTGAATGAATAAAGAATGCCGACACTTGCATGTCAATCAGGGTTTTACAGGACGACGAACATGACGAGCCTTAAGCCAACATATGTTAAGCCCCTAAAACAATAACACAGACGGATGTTAAGTATTTTTGATCAACGCAGCTTTCATCATTTCTTTCTCGTTCTCTCTCTCTTTCTCACACACACACACACACACACACACACACACACACACACATATTAACACATCTGTTAATGTGTCACAGCAGAGAGTGATTAGCAATTTCATTAACAGGAGCAATAAAGCAGAAGAACAGCAACATAGCATTGCCAAGATGTCCACTTGAAAACACATGTAAAACAAGTCATTTAGATATAATTCCTCCGTGAAGCGTGTGTTGATTCTCACTAGCCAAACCACAACAGGCGCAGTTTTGTTGTTTTAATGGACTTTCTGTTTAGCATCTGACAGCATATTGAAAGAGTAGCTGCGAGCTTTTCCTCTCTGTCCGACTGACTGACTGTGGGTTTTTTGTTGCTGACTCCTGGAGGCCCAGAAGTTTCCACTGGCTTGTTTTTCATTCCCACAATCCCTTTCCCTGCTAGCCAAATCACTGAGCTATGACTACAGGCCTGGTTGGAAGTCCTTATCTGCTATCATTAAAGATGCATTTATTCCATTGCCTCAGGTGCTTGTGGGTGTTTGTGTGCATGTGTGCGATTTCAAATGCCTTTTTCTTGTTTGCATGTGTGTGAGTGTGTATGTGTGTGTGTGTGTGTGTGCGTGCGCACGCACAGATGATGTATGTGTGTGGTAAGAGAAAAGAAGAGAAACAGGAAAGGGGTATAAATGTTTGTGTGTGTGTGTGCGTGTGCGCATGTGGGGGTGGCTTCAAGGGGGTCCTGTGTATGGAAGTGGATAAGTCGTTGTGTGTTTCTGTGCATCTGCCTGTGATGTGTGTGTATTCTCCAAGGTTAACACACTCCTCCCACACTAGGCTGATCTAAATAGAGACAGAGCCAGGGTAAATGGGGATCAGAAGTCAAGCGCTGGCAACCATGCTAAATTATCAGCGGAAATCTACGCTGTCCTCATTAATTACACAAAAGGCCGTTAGTCATTTCCAAACCCCCCCCCCCCCCATCAGCCCGCCCTCACAACGCCTCTCAAACTAACTGATGCTTCTCCAGCAATTCCTCTCACTTCTGCACGCACATATCGAGCAAACCCACAAAATCCAGCATATTTTATACTGTGGCTCAGACACTCGCAGAAAGAAGAAAACAGAACAAGGACATAGATGAAAGGAGAATTTCTCTTTGCTGCTGACATTGGAACAGAGCAACCAAAAGATAATGTAGTCTGTGAGTCACACTCACCTTGAGTCCGCTCCCCTTTTCATTACAGCTTTTCGTCTTCCACTAAAGGTAGCGGTGTTGTTGTTATCTTCGCAACAATCACTTCAATAATTTATGGCGATGAAACTAAGAGAGGTGCGCTCTGGATATTGTTGTTGATAAGAGTGGAAATGTCTTCATTCACCACGATGAAGAACCATGACAGCATTTTAAAATTGCTCGGCCTATATAAGAACATGTTATAAGATGTGATATATATATATATATATATATATATATATATATATATATATATATATATATATATATATATATATATGAAAAGTATTAATTATTTCACTCTGGGAAATCTGTAGAGGCTCTGAAGATTTTAATACTGAGCTGAACTTCAAAGTCAGGACCAGCAACTGTTAAAACTTGGAGATTATCATGTGTTGTCTTTCTGCCAGAGAACAGAAATGTTGAAGTTCAGTTTATATGGAGAATCAGAGCGAGCACGATGCTTTCTTGTTGTCACTGTGACGCAGATTGTAGCAAGTCCCAAAGGCACTTTTTCTGACATGTAGCATGTGAAACATACGTGTGGATTAATTAAAGGAGATTATCTCTAAGCAAGAGATTTAAATAAGTTAGCTTTGTAGATGAAAAACTGACAGTAATTTAGTTTAAGAACGAGTAAATGGTCAGAGACTGCGATCAGTTAGGGGTTGGATGGATACAGCCGTATCAAATAAATGGGAATAAATGAGATTTGAACCATTTTGAAGGCACATCGGATTGAGTTAAAAAAAAAACTCCACCTGTAGAAATTAACTATACTGAGGCAAATTGTGGAGAATGATGTGACAAACCGAACCTGAAGGAGAGAGAGACTTGGAAACAAGAAACAGAGAGGAACATTTGCCTGTTGGATGATTAAACAAACAGGAAAAGCGTAGCAGGGAAATGATTCAAGTCTCTGCTGATCAGAGGAGTGTTCGTGGGTCTGGACCGCCGCACCCCTGCACCGCTACACAATCCGCCCAAGCTCATTGTGTAGCGTTCCAGCCCCCCCAACACCCCCCCCCCCCAACCACTGCTGTGCTAAGCTAAAGTTGGTGAGTCACAAGAAGAGAAGAGGCCATTTCTGACCGACCGTAAAGGACTGTTTGTGCTTTCTGATGAGAATTCCACCTCAGTTGCCGTCTGGTTTCATTTCGCGGACCACAAAGTATTTCTCCAGTACTGACACCAAACTGAGGGCTGCTCAAGTGAGGTTAAGGATTCTGTCAGTCGCACCTTTTAAAGGCCGACTGAAACTTTTTATTTACGCGTGTGTGTGTGTGTGTGTGTGTGTGTGTGTGTGTGTGTGTGTGTGTGTGTGTGTGTTTGTGTGTGTGTGTGTGTGTGTGTGTTGTTTAAATTGTTTAGTGCCAGGTTAACTTTCTTATCTGAGTCTGCTATGGAAGAATCTGTAATGGATGAAAGGGGAGCAAGAGGGGATTCTACAAAAGAAATATGAGGTGATGAAATACTGTCTTATTCTGGTAGAATTCAATTCAGATTCACATATTTTCCTTGTCTCATCAGAATACTTGTGTTAAGATTTTGAATTTAGGCACAATTATATCTCATTGGAGGATGAACCATGCTGGGGAAACTTAAGCCTGGACATTGAATTTAGTTAAATATTCATCAGGATAAAGAGAAGGGGAAGTAATTAAAGAAGAATGATAGTATTTGAATTATATATTTATTTAGCTTAGTGGGTTTGGGTCCTCATCTTCTAAACACAATAGAACTTTAGGCACTCATTCTTTCTCCAACTAGAGTGAAACTTTTCAGATCAATGCAGAAACGGTGGGGAGGTGTATGAAAGGAAGCTGAAACACAGGGAGGGTGTTTGCACTTGATTGAACAGGATATATTCTGTATGATATGTGAGTGTGTGTGTGTGTGATAAATATTGGTTGATTTTATGTATGAGTTTCTTTCTTTTTTATTTTGCCCCCTAATTTCTAATGTCAGGCTATCCTGGAAGATCTACGTCACAGCTACCATTTAAACTGAATAATCCGTGTTGTTGTTTAACATGAACCTGCACTCATTTCCTTGAAAAACAATTGAGAAAAAGCTTGTCACAAAGTGACTTTTGGTCCTTTAAACTAAAACTTGAATGACTGATTCAATTCAACACCAGTGTTTCTTGGTTTGGAGTTCTTAGACTTAATGTAAATAGACTGGCTGCTAAGTGGGAAGTTTCTTTGTTTATGTGAGAGGGATTATAAGTTATCTAAAATGCTAGCCCTCATGGTAGCCTCTTTTGGAAAACTGCATCCAAACACCCATCAACTCAGGTGTTCTATGGAGGTTTAGGATGTTAAACAAGATATGCATGTGAAATGAAAATGTAAATTAAAAAGCTTTAGGGGTTGCGGTGGGGGTATTCTTAAGGAGCTTTTTATTCAACTAAAATAATCCCTTCCTGATTTGAAAACTCCATCGCTGCTTTAGGCCAATGTTGTCCTCAAGTGCTGAGCAAGAACGCAAATAAAGTTTCCCAAATAATGTGGAAGTATTTTTTTTTTTAAGGTGCCCTGAAGAATGGTGCAGCGAATAACATTTTGCTGCTTAGTGCCTCAACTTTGCTTTTTTTGTGTGTGTGTGTCCTAGTAATTTATAACAACAAAGAAACATCTGCCTTCTTGTATAGTTTTGAAAAAAAAAAAAAACGTTTGGTCAGTTTAATGGAGGAAAATGGAGAAAAGAAAACCATTATTATCATTAAAAGAGGCAGGTTGAATAATAAGCCAAACACGGGCGATAAGAAAGTTGAAGTTGAGGTTAAAACTTTGTTCTCTTTCACTCTGGTTGCTTCGTGTGTGTGTGTGTGTGTGTGTGTGTGTGTGTGTGTGGGTAGCAGCAAGCAGCAGTGAAACAAAATGTCTTTGAAGAAGGATATTATAAATGTATGTACTCTTATATAAAAATCTGTTGGCCTGTGGGAATTTCTCAGCCCTTTTATCCACAAGTTAATTGTGTACGGATTTGTTGGCTATAAAATAAACTTTTACTTGTGCTGGCCATATGTGTGTGAAGTTGACAACCATATTTTATGTTTGCTATAAATTCCAACATCGTCTTAATTCCTCTCCAGCTTTTATTTTTTCTCAAGCAGACTGTACATTCAGGGAATTCCAGATGCAGCCATGTTGGAACCGAAAAGTACGGGCAAGACGCTGAACAGACTGTGGCTAAAAGTAATTCAACTGCATGTCTGATATCTCTGCTCAGAAGACTTGGCTGGGGTCTTAGCGAAAGTCATTCATTATTTCCCAGCTGAGGTGGATTACTCGTCACCGGGTGCTGTTTGACATTTAGCGTATGCATTTCATTATTGGAACTGACCTGGAAATTAACAGCAGCTTCTCAGAGACGCAGCTTCAATGCCACCCACCCCCCCCAGTGTACAACTCACCAAAGCGCTGACCCTCTCCTCGTCTCCCACCTGACCTTTCAGTACTGCATTATTTAATGCATACAAACCCCACACAGGCTGCCACTGAATGCTAGGAAAGGTATTGACAGAGACATATGGCTGCTGGTGGATAACATGCATAATTGAGGGCTACGAAAAACAGGTTATATTGCTGGCTAGGTGTGATTCAAAGACACCAACTGTGGCCCTCTGCTGTGGGACTACGGCCCTCTGTTGGAACACCTACGCTACGCTAATTATTCAATTATGTCAAAAGGCAGATTGTTTTGAAAAAAAAAACATGTTTTAGCCATATTTTACCTTTAAGAAATCAAGTAGTGTAGTTGCGCTGAAGAAGTTCTGCTGAAATGACGGGTTGCGGCCATTTTTTTCCGGATCATCAAAGGGCGATCTTCATGTAGGATCAGCTAATAGCCTACTACCTTTACAAATTGTGAGTGAAAAAGAAGCCTTGTGACTGTTCCTAAAGTTAGAGAACCAGATGGGCTTATAGAAGATGCAAAATGATGGTATACAAAGAGTTAAGTGTGCCGTTTACAGCCAAGCATGACAGACTTCGTATTTCAAACTCCAAATCAACTGGGGATGACATACGAGCCTAGCATTGAGATGTCCACCTCTATTTTAAGTTTTGAGTTAAACACGTCATTGATCAGTTGATTTGCATTCCAACACACGCAAGTGGCCACAAGCTTTGGTTTGCTACAACATGGAACACACCAGGACTCATGTTTCATTGAAGAGCTTCAGACAGCGACAGTAAACTCTGTGGGTGCAGCCACTGAGGAGTCCAGCGATGAGCTCTGGAGAGACCAGAGACCTGGTCCTGAGGCAGCCGGATCAGGTGGACCATGACATCATAGATGGGCTAAGCTAGGCTTCGAGTATGAATGTTTATATGATATTTATCTGAAAGTTAAAAACTGTTTGACTTTATTTCCAAATCTTTTGGGAACGCCCATAACTCAAATATTTCTTTATTTTGTTGTTTCCTCTTCATAAATGATGGAGGATAAGCAAAGACGAAGAGACATGGCGGGATGGGGCGGCACAACTGTTGATGATCAGAATGACAAGGAATACGTTTTAAAAATGACCAGTAGCTGCAGACACCAGCGGCGTGCTGTTATTATCGTGTATCCCCAGTTGTCCACGCTAAAAGTGGTACAGCTAAACAGCAGCATCCTTGGGAGGAGCCTCGACTTCTGCTTCAGTTCATCACTCCGTTGAAAATAACCGGTGACAGACAGATGGTTTGTTCAATCACCTTCGGGTATTTTCCCTTTTGTACACATTTCCATTTTACAGTCTCTGTCTGACTTTTACCAGCTGACGCTTCAAGTTACCTTCTTGATACGGTGACTCACTGCTCGTGGTGTCATGACACAAACTTGCTCAGGCTTTCTATTTGCTTCCAAATATCCCTCTAAAAAGAAATGGATTTTACATGCAGTTTCCCCCTTTTTCACATTTAAAATGCATTTCATTCACCATTTACTTCATATGAACGTACATTCAAGAAGCGAGGTACAGATATTAATCAGAATTCTTGTCATATTTGCATACAAAATGGAAACTTCCCTCCACAGCCACGCTGCAGTGCAACAGGAATGACATCCAAAATTCATGAAATACGTTCATTTAAAAGCAACTTTAAAGACCAGTAAGACAGGTCTTTGTTGCCAGGAGAAGCTGCCGCAAACGTCAGCCGCGCCGCCACGTAGCATGTGTGGAAATGTCTTAATGGTGGACCTAATAAAATGTTAAAACAACAGATCTTAAAATTACAAGTCACACATTAAAGGCCTCACCAACCATCTAATGACCAAAATTGTACATATCATTAGCAACAAATAAATATAGCAGATGTTTGTCTGTGTGCGCTGTCCCAGACCAGAGGACGGCGTCTTCTCTGTGGCGGCACTTCGATGAATATCTTAAAAGGGTCACAAGGGATCCAAAAAAGCAATTTAATAATTAACAAGAGTTTACAAGAAAACCAAAGAAAATAAATGATGGCTTGGTGGAGGAGGACAATGAGTCGACATTAACAATCAGGTCTGCCAGTGAATAACGAGCTCGCCCCCAACATTTTAATTAGCAGGCTGCCGGACGGCACAGTGATTAATGAACACTATTTGATTTCAGCATTGCTCTGAATTAATAACAAATTGACATTTAATGAAAATTACTTACAGCAATTGGAATCAAACTGTTTCTTGCCTCTTTATGCACCATAAGATAATAATAAATACAAGTGTTGTTATCCCCAATTGATCATAAACATGCATTAAAAGAGATATCAAAGGTGATGGGATTGAATTATGAGAGAATTTTGCAAACAGCATTAACAGCGCCAATTAACTTTTCATAGCCTCAGCTCTGGGCAACAGGAGCATTTCACTCTCTGGTTTATGTGCATTTTCCATTATGCCGAGTCCTGATTGCAAGCACTGTGAAAACAAAGGGTCTTAACGCCTGAGCATGCTCACAGCAAAGTGTTTGCTGAGTTTTCCGACGGCGTCTGACACCCTCAACCCAAACAATTAGACAGGACTCTTTATAATTGTGACCGTTGCCTTTCATGTGGAGGCTGTAAGAAGTCAAGACAAAACCAAGAGAAATCCACTAAATTCTAAATTCTTAGAGAGAGGAAGACGTTACGCGGCGAATGGGGCGAGGTCCTCCCAGTGGACTCTTCACACTCTGTTTGAATGCTGCCAGTCAAGACTGGCGAGGGCAGTTTCAGCTGTTTCAGAAAACAATGCTTTTGTGATTATGAACAGAGCAGGAGTGAGCGCTACACCCCCCAAAAGTCGTATTAGTGAGCATCCAGTGCTTGAGGTCAATGTGTTTTTTTTGTTTTTCGACGGGGTTTTTATACCTGAAATAATGTGTGGTTCACACCAGCTGAATATATTTTTTTTTTTGGGGGGGGTTTGAAAAATATCTATATCTAAGTGTAAAAGCAGTAATTGCATTTGCTCTTCAACTAAATTAAAGGTAAATTAAAGGTTTAGTTTATTTGTGAGGATTATAATGATGAACAAAACATGTGAGTCTGCAATAGTCAGAATGTAAAAATCCAGTCTGATTTTGGTCGAGGGAACCATGGCGAAGCTGACTTCCGTGCAGCTTGATAGTAACGCCAGAAATAATGGTACTTTTTTTTTCCCCCATCAAGAAGAATTAATAGGAAAAATAATTTAAAAATGAAAAGTTTTATTACATTGGACTTAGATGTGAGGCTACCGCTCCTCATCTCAGTGATCAGCAAGGCTACAACCACTAATTGTAGGAATGCTGCTCTCTTGAGATCCGGTGAGAGCGAGTTACAAATGTTTCGGCGCACTCTGCATCTGGTATGGGCCTCTTTCTTTCACCATCGTACACCTTAGCTGTCTTCAAAACCGAGGCCTGTTCGGTTTGAACCGCTGTCTTTTCACATTCATGTAATACAAAAAAACTAAAACAAAGTGTTTACTTTTAAGTCAGAAGAGACTGCACTTGAGATTTTAAAATCTCAACTTTATAGTTGTACTGCTGCATTTGTTAGTTTGCTCCAAATTCTCTGCAGCCTTTGGCTGGAGATCAAACACTTCATTCGTCTCGGTGGGTGTTGTGGCGCAGCATCCACCAGGTGAGTCTGTACCCCGAAGCATGGTGGCCACCTGTTGTTGCTTCAGCCCGTGATGCCTTCGACACAGACACAGTAGCCTGAGGTTCTTTTCGTCTTGGCTGCCTTGCTCCCTGGCCCACCATACTGCTCTTAATTTGTATACAGAACCACACTGACCATATGAAGCTCCAATCAATATTTTCGCTGCACTGAAGATCAAAAAGGTTTTGTTTATGTGCATTTTGGTGAGCCTTGTACTGCAGATGAGGAGCCCCTCTGTGATTACTGCTTCATGCAGAGTCCTCCCTGCTCCTTTGTCTGTAAGAAACATCTGCTCTCCTCCTTATTGCTTTGCCCTCCCGTTCATATTCTGCACTCTGCTTTTGACTGGACGGTTTGGAATTATTACTTTTTATTAGATCTTTTAATTTGTCGTGCACCAGGCTGATGACTGAAATCATGTATTTGAATGTGTTTCTGTAAAGGCCAGTGTAAACTCTGGGTTGCCTTTGTCCCTCTTTGAAGGGAGAAATGTACTCATTTCACCCTGTCGATATATTTCAAGCAGTCATGCTGTTAGCTCATTCCAAGCAGAATGCCTGGACCTTTAATGGCAAGTACAAACAGCAAGGGTTTAGGGCTTTTATCAATGTTTGATAAACACTTGGAGCTCCTCACCAAAGGAGTCTGTGTTTCAGTTTTGCTCAAGTAACCCGTTCCTCTCATCCTCCACTTTGTTTTCCTCGCTTGGATTTCTGCCCTAGATGATTTATGGGGAATGCAGCTGCTTTGATTTAGTTAAGCTTGACTTCTGTGATACCTGCCTGCTTATAAAATTACCTAAGATGATGACTGAGGTGGTATAATGATGATGCATTCACCAATAACGCTTCAGTCCAAAGCGCAGTATCCAGTTCCATGGTAGTGTATGTCAGAGCTGTTTAACATTAAGATATGCAGCCTCCAAATGAACATGATTTGCTAATTCATTTTCAACAATTAAGAACTAAAGCACTGCAGTGTTTAATTTTCCTTCCAAGCTGATTAAGGTTTTAATAAATAATCTGGAGCTGCATTCGATTCCGTTGCTTACATAAAAGAAAAAGTCTTATTCCTGCTCTTTGTTCAGACAAAGTTAACTTCCCTCTGATGAGAAGACACACACAATGTCAGGAACACACACATCCCTTCTTGATAGTACCCCCCCCCCCCTTACATGGGGTTAAAAGCGATGGCAGGAACCTCAGATAGAGCTGTGAAGGAGTCCCATAAACACCTATGCTGCAAGTACAAAGCAGATAATCAAAGTTACAGTGTAACTTTTGATGACAAAAAAGGTGTTTATTTGCTCAGCAATTCGCGCCCGTCCCTTCAGTTGCTGTTGAAGGGACCATGTGACTTGGAGTCTTATTTCAAGCAGCCTGGCTGTACGACCTGATCAGTCCACTTTATGATTGGAGCACACTTCCAGTCTCACCTGCTAAAAAAAATACTTTGACTCTATTCTAAAGCAATGGCGTTGTGCCTATTGGTACAAAAAAAAAAGGTAGGAATTCTTTTGTCAGCCCCATATAGTGGATTGATGTTTTTTCTGATTTCTGTGCTATTGAAAATACAGTTTCTTGCCTACAGTCTCCATGCCATTCTGATATTTATTGAACTGTATACCTACCACCACTGCCTCTATTGTGTTTTGATATTTATGCTCACATTGTTTCAGACTGTGTTTCATGAATTATGAACCATTCATCAGTCAAAGCACGGAGATAAGAATCTTCTCACCGTCTCCGTGTTTGGATGAAATATCATGCGACACGCTACATTTCCACAACATGCCCAAGACATCCATAAAGGTATTTATCAACCAACTGGCGATGGCTCACATTGAGATACTTCAAATCGCCACAGGGAAAGAGATGTTTGGAGCAATAACAAATTAGACATTGGAATAAGACAACTCAATACGCCAGCAAACATATTGCAGGAGCTGCTCATTAATTCAATAGGCTGCTCAGCTGAATTGATCATGGCCTTCATTTATTCCAGTGAAAGGATGAATGATATGATATGTAGATGCCGCTGACGTTCCCTCTCCGGCTATCCTCAGGTCACCTCATCACGCAATTAATATCAACCGCAGTCAAATGTGTTTACGTCATCTACCGAGACGCAGGACCGCTCCTCATCATGTGACATCACTTGTACATGTTGTTATCTCTCATTTATAATGAATTGTAGAGGTGTAAACAATAAGGGGGGTTTCCACTAGATACTGCACCCAAAACATGTTCTCTGTCCTCAGATCTCAGAGGAGAGGAATGAAAACAGGTGAAGGGATAAAAAGAAGTGGAACGTGGTTCACCCACGTAATACAAATGTGTCGATAAGCTACATGGCTGGTGCTCCAAAAAGGAGGATGATCATTCACTTCTAGCGGCAGCAATGGCTGACAGGGATTGAGGAGTTCCTGTTTACCTACCAATGGGGGACAGACCCACTTTTAGGATTAGAAAGAGCTAAGAACCAAACCGTCATTTTTACAGCTGCTTCACACTCTAATGCAGGGGACATGCCAGCCTATTGCTCATCCATTAGAATAATATGTTTACTCCAAATATATACTGCAATTATGAAATTCATGAGGGCATTAGTTATATATTTTTTTGGAGCTCCTACCTTAGCAAATCATTTAATCAGGAAAGTACAATGCTAAATACTAGCAGCTTCCACATATACCGCATTTTTCTTACATATTTCAGTCAGGGGATTCTCTAAATTGACCGTAGGTGTGACTGTGAGTGTGAATGGTTGTTCGTCTCTCTATGTTGGCCCTGCGAGGGACTGGCGACCTGTCCAGGGTGAACCCCGCCTCTCGCCCGTTGATGCTGGGATAGGCTCCAGCCCCCCCGCGACCCTTACGAGTAAGGAATAAGCAGAAGACGACGATTTCAATCAGGCTGAACTATTTCTGCACTCTCTCTGTGTATTGTTAAAATACAAATTATTTTATAAAAAATACCCCCAAAAATATGGATGCAAAATCATACTTTGTGTCAAATATTGAGATGAATATAAATTGTCTGGATTTTAATTAACACTTAATTGACTGTAGTAGAATAACACTGCTATTTCCTGGTAATTGATAACTTTTCGCTAAATTAAGTCAAACTATATTTTTCATAGTTTTGTGGATAATATTCATTGGTATTAGGCGCTAGACAAATAATACTTACTTTCATTGGCGTCGTCTGCTCATGATCAACATGACCAGCATCATTTAACGACACAAAACCCCTCGTCTCCTCTACTTTACCTCCTTCTCACCATCACTTTGGATTCGAGCATCAGAAACATCAGTGTAGTTTTAGCATAACGTCTCCACTGCCACCATTATGTTCATCATCTTCCCTGATTAATAGCACAGTAACTCTCAGTTCACTTCGCCAAGAAAACGGAACTTGCGTCAACTCGTCGCTGAGCGAACCAGAGGACGGGTGAAACGTGTTGCTTGCTCACGATGAAGTCCTTCAGCGTGCGGTGGCTCTTCTTCACCTTTTGTTTAAAAGTTCCTGCCACCTTCTGTAGCAGCTCCTGAAATACACTGGCTGTGGTGGGAGGTTGTGTGTGTTTTGAACTTGTGTCATCTTATTAAATCTCTTAAGTGCTGCGTGGTAATCAACTGAACCGTTTAACTGAAGACATTTCACCTCTCATCCAAGAGTTGGAAGTCACCGGATGCAGGCTTTTATACTATGACTCTACGGGGGTGTGACCCTCTACAGGGTCATGTGTCACATGTGAGCTCTGGGTTTCAGAGTCATTGGGGTCACATGAGAGTTGCTGGCCCAGCCAGTATTCATCTGATACCACGAGAGATGCCGTGGCCTGAGAATCTCACCTTATCAAAGTAGGACTCTGAAAAAAAATTCAAAATTTACCTTTATAATGGCACATGAAAACTTTAAGAATGTAGCTTCTATCCAGTTTTCCACCATATTTCATACATTTTCTTCATTCTGTTGTTCTTTTAAATCACAGTGTATATTTTGTCATGAAACCTTAGTTTACACTCAGAAGAATCAGCCATTCTTCATCATGGACTTGTAGATAGTAACAGTATTTATAGTGGTTGTTTTTGTTTTTTGTTTTTTTTCCAAAGCTGGACAATAAGTTTTAGAAAACAGAACGATTTATTCTGCAGGGTACTGAAGAGCAAAAAAGTGAATGTATAAATGTAGGAGATAGGAATCCCTGCTGAACATCCCGTCTCCTGGCCAGCCCCCGAGAGCTCTCTGAGCTAGACTATCACGTCTTCCCCTCACACAGGTCCATGTCTCCTTTCATTTTTACTCCACGATGCCGCTCCTTCCCTGTAGTCTTTTTATGTTCTCGTCAATTTGGACGGCAGAATCCGCTTCTTTTTTGCTAAATTGTGAGACGCAGCCGAGATGACTTCAGGATTTGCTTGATAACGTTTATTCTCTAAATGTAACACAGCAGTAAAAATGACGATGGAATGATAATGACTTTAGTAATTACCAGGTTCAAGTCAATCACGTCATTCATGCAGTGTGAGCGTCAACTACATATTGGCCCATTATGACCAGCAATAACTAGTGGTGTGGAAGGGTGATGAATATTAGCAGCTGCTGAACTGCTCTGATGTGTCAAATTTCTAACTCTACGATTGGCACATTATGGAAATACATTTTATACATCCTTTCTTTTCCCGAGGCAGAGTTAGTTGTAGCTGGGGGTTAGATACACACAGCCCTTTTAATGAGAAATGCAAATAATACTAATAAGTTGCGAGGCTTTGCATTGCCAGAGCGAGCTTTATCCTCCGACTGAGAGCTGCTGCCTCTGTCCGTGGTCCTGATGGGTTTAATCAGTGTTCTGAGGGGCAGCAGCAAGAGAGGAGGGAGAGGGAAACCAAAAAAAAAAAGCAACAAAATAATTTCAACCATATCTTAGCAAGTTAGGCAACATATTGGGGGCTAAAGGGCCATATTTTGTCTGTTCCAGGAGGAAATAGACATTGTTGTGCTGTGTGTGCATCACCCGACAACCCACCGTGGTCATACACTCCCTCTGATTGGCTGCTGGTGCCTTCAGGCATGTTGAGGGAGATAGATCAGGGTTAGGGTCAACCAGATGGGGGGGGGGGGGGGGGTTGACAATGTGAAATACTGGTTTGTTTTTGATGGAGGATTTTGAGAGGAGTTTCTGCATTTTCTTTGGCATCTCCCCGATGTAACTGCGTGTACTTCAGGGGGTACACTTGATGCGACTGTGATTCGAGGCTTTAGTCGAGGCAAGCAAGTCCCCAGTTTCTCTGGTGAGACTTATCCCCCTTTTCCTCTGCCCCCGGCTGTGTAAACCTGGGTATTTTAAACATATTCCCATTGTGAGTAGTTGAGAAATTGCTTTTTGGATTTTTTGTTTTGTTGTTGTTTGTTTTTTTGCTATTTCGTTTCTTTCAGATGGTGACGCGCTGTCATTGCCTAATATTGTTGACGGTGTTGTCCTGAACACTGTTGTTATGAGGGGGGTTCTAAATTACAGCACTCACTCAGGTTTTGTGTTTACATCAGTGCTGGATGCTGCGGTGGTCGTGTCACTCTGCTCTCTTACTGCCATGAACAACATAATCCTTGAATCAAAATGTAATTAATTTTGGAGTAACCCCCTCTATGATTGCAGCCTTGTGCGTTGGCCTCTGGTCCTCTGCCGGTTCGGCGCCTCTTACGAAGTTGCCAGGTTTCCTCGGAGTTGGAAGGTTTAATCAGTGTAACCACGGAGATTGAGTGGTACATAATTGTGCAGCAGTTTGGAAATTCACAACACATCTATCAAATTACTGCAGGCACACATATAATACCTGCTGCTGAATGATGAATATCAGGATTTAATTAACTGAAAGGGAAAGCCCTCATATACTTGACGAGCAGTTCTGTTGGACACTTAATGTCAATGTATTATACTATTTATTGCAAATGGGGATGTATCTAGAAAAGGTTTTGCTCTCGATGGAGCTGCTTAATGGATCCGAGGAATGTGTGAGGGATTCTGCCGGGAGCACAAAATCCCCCCGTGAACATATACCATTCATGGCATGTAGATAAATTAAACTGCTGCATTAGCCAGAAATTTTTAATAATAATAATGATGATAAAACAGGAAGACTGCTGTCGTTGCCATATTTTGATTTGTTTTGGGTGTTAAGTAATTCTTTCCTGCTGGGTTGAAATAGTAAAAATGCAGAACATAATTCTATCAGGAATTGGCCAGATTGCTAACAACAGCTGTGCCTCTCCCCTCAACTAATAATGGCATCTTTGTGTGAAATACCAAAAAAAAAAAAAAAGAAAGAAAAATGCAGAAATTAAACGGAATATATATCAACTTGGAAATTTAGAATGAATACAAATAGTCTAATGACACTAGAAGAAAAAGAGGAAAACCGTCACGGAGGAACTAGTGATAATAAAAAAGAATGCGTAGACTTTTCCACTGGACACAGTTTTCACTTTGAGGAATCCAATCTCTAAGGTAACCAAGTTGAGTTTTCTACTTCACCGGCATGAACTGACCTGGCTGCTCACCTGCAGTGTAATTAAAGCTAAACAAACTCCATCAATCAGCTGCTATTACCACCGGGGGGGGGGGGGGGGGGGGGATTGGTGCCAGTGCAGACAGAGTTACAGAAGGATAGGGGTGAAGAAAGAAAGACAGAAGAAGAGGTAAAAAGATGGAGGGGTGGGTGGGAGGATTGAAAGCAGAGAAAAAAAAGAAAAGGACATAATCTGGTGAAATCAGGAGTGGAGGGTTGTGAGCAGACCGATTAGAGCAGCTACACTCACTCAACCAGAGAGAGAGAGAGAGAGAGAGAAAGAGAGAGAGAGGACCCCTGGGAGCACATGCAAACACACACACACACACACACACACACACACACACACACACACACACACACACACACACACACACACACACACACACACACACACACCAGTCTTACAAAGTAGTGGGGACCTCACTTACATTATGCATACTCTTGTCCCTTAAGCTTCACAACAGAATGCCCATCCACGGATCAAACTTTTAACCCTCAAACAGCATTTCAACATGTGAGGTCCAGCATTTTAGTCCCCATGAAGCCCTTCAAACCCCCCAAGTGAGTCGGCTCCTGAAATGGTGCACCTGGTATAGGAAGCCACACAGGGCTGCAGTTATAATCTAATATGATCTTTCTGGGGGTTTCTAGAGGAACATTAATTTTAGAGGCGAGAGGGAGACTTCACTTCTTGTTAGGTGGTCCAACGCATATTCACCCCCCACCCCATTGCAACACACACACACACACACACACACACACACACACACACACAAAACTCACCACATTGTTTCAAGCTGATTGCAACAAGCTGAACTGCTTGAGATGTCTGTGCTATTGCAACAACATTGCAGCACCAGGATCAAGCGGCTGACTCCACACAACAAACAGAGCTGTCCATTGATCTGAAACAACAGCCGAGCCACAGTCACATGTATCCTTCCTATAAGTTTTCCACAAATTTTCCACTGAAGCAGTGAAGTGATTTATAGTTGTGCAGCAGCTCAATACAAACCCAACACTGGGTGACTCACACGCCCTGGTATTCATACGCGTGCAGCTGTGTCATACAACGATTTTCATTTTGGTGTTGGAGCTAATGAATGCAAAGCTTTTATTAACTTTTCCTTGAATTTTTGAAGAGGGGAGAATTAGGCTTCAGTGTAGGATAGCAGCTATGTGTACCTGCACCAGTTGCTACCACAAAATATCAACTGGCCTGTACATAAACAAACGACACCAAAGAGGTCTCTGTTTTGAACAGGTTGCAGTCTGGATCCAAAAATTCAGCTAATTTCATCCTGTTAATATTCATTGCATTTACAAATTACTGTATTTAAAATAATGTGTTGGTAATGTATTGATGACATCCTCAGATATATGATTATAGTCTCACTGGCTCACACATTGCTCAAACCCTGCTTATACACAGAATACTGGTCTCACACACACACACACACACACACAAAATTGCTCTCTCTCTCCCTGCAATATTCAGAAAACAATTTATTATTCTCAACAGTGTTTCACATTTGTAATCAGCAGTGTTTCAGTGCTTGAGGCTTTATATCTGCCCTCTTAGACCCGTGCATACTGTACACACACACACACACACACACACACACACACACACACACACACACACACACACACACAGCAGTTATTGTTGAGTTAACTGTGTTTGATATTTTCTGGCCTCCCTTTGGTGCATCTGCTGCTGTTGTGATGGGGGGTCACATCACTAACTCTGTCAGCGTCCTACCATCCTTTCCTCTGAAGTGTCAAGCATCATCTGTGCCCAGGTGCTCCACAGTTTATCTCCTGTCTCTCCTCAGCACCCTCCTGATAGATGCTATCTGCGCTGTTATTACCCCTCGAGTAATAAAACAACACTTCTTTCTTCTTGTGTCGGCTTGTCAGGCATCACATCCCTACAGTTTTGTTGTGTGTGTGCGCGCGCGTGTGTGTGTGTGTTTCCCCTGACCAACTGCTGACAATGACTCAAATTTACCAAACAGAGAGCGTAGGAAGTTCCTCATGTACCACCATGAAGACTTGATTGTCGAGAGAACGCTAGACAAATTCATTAAAACAAAAGAAAGACAAAAACATCAACAACTCGTTATACCTGTGCTTTGCTGAAACATCCTCTACTGATATTCGTCTACAACACGACAGGTTTAACAGATCCTCCTTATTGTTGCTTCATTTGGACAATAATGTCAAATTTTCGGTGAATAATCGGTGTGTTCTTAATTTGTGATGCTTTTTAACTGTACTGAACTATATGGATTATATCTTTTCATAATATTGTGTCAACTAGTTATCCTGTAAAAATGTGATGGAATTATTTTAGACATTAAAGCAGCTGTGATTATGTTTTGTTTTAATTTGGCAGCCTCTCTGTCCAAAAGCAGCAGTGTTTAGGATTGCATTCACCGTTAGTAGCTAAGCTTAGAGATACAATGATGAATTTTACGTCTGATCATCTAAGATAAATAACAAATATGGCAGTATAGCTATTAGTGAGTGTTTTACAATTGTTTCCTCCCATATGACAACAAACAACAGCTGCACATCCGTGGCTCTGTAAGCGTAACCTTCCTTTTGTCAGGTATTGCGAAGAGACACTTTACAGAGGCACTCGGACGGAATTTATGCAGCAACATAATCAGTTTAAATGTCTTATAGCTGCTTCAGGATGGGTAGTGTTGTGTGGTATTCACTGGGCCCCCCTGAGTACATTCAGTCTTCACTGGTTAAGTCTGTATGTAACCTAGTTGTCTAAAAGATGTTTTAATCAATCTTTGCAGAAAATGAACAAATTAGAACGTCTATAAATGTATCTTTGTCCTTATCATTGCTGGTGTTTTCGCTCTTTCAGAGTCTGCTAGAGTTGACTTTTTGCATCTTATCTTATTTCACTTTCCTCTTTCTTTCTACATGCAGGTTTAGTTTGAGTAGGTCACCCTCACATCAGTTGAGAAAAGTGTGGCTGTCCCGGCACCTCTAAAGATGGCTGTGCTCCTCAGTCTTTCACTATTCATTTGGGTAAATAAGGAGGCTCATCTCAGATTGGTGCTCTGTGTGTCAGGAGGGGGGTGAGAAGATGGATGCTATGTTTGGACCGGGAACAAGCCTGGCTCGTCAGAACATGAGGACAGTGACGCTTGCATCCTAGGTCGTGTGACAGTTAGCCGTGACAGTTTGCTGTAATGACCTGAGCTCCCGCGCTCTCGGCAGGGTGAAGCTTTGGGGGAAGCGAGGGGGAGGGAATGGGGGGGTGAATGGTGGTGGCGATGGGTGAGGTCTTCAAGGGGGACAGATGCCAGCTGAAACTGTGGGAGGGGAACGAGTTTCTCTCCTGCCCTCCGGCAGCTAACACTCCAACTACATTACTGTCATAGAGGAGTCCATTCTGGCCAAACATTGGCCTGTCACACACTTTGACTCCCCACTGTCTCTTCAGTCAGCCAGAGACAGCTGTTAAACCGTTCCTACTTGAGGCATTTCTCCAGACTTTTCTGTGGCACAAAGCCATAACGTAATGTTTTTGGGTGTGTTTGTAAAATTTCTGACCATTTATAAAATGCTGTTGACATATCTTTAATGACTGCAAACAAAGATGAGCAGCATTTCCATAAGATAATACAAATTGGACGATGCATTTCTGCTTCAGGCACTTAGCGTTAGGTGTTGTAGAAGCTAACAAAGAGCGACAGAGAGGGAAGGTGGGAGGAGGAGGAGGAGGACGGGAAAAAGACTGAATGAGAAAGACGATGAAGACCAAGCCACCAGGAGAGTGAGAAACACTGTGAGAAAATGAGAGAGAGAAGAAGAAAAAGAGACAGAGGAATCAATGGCGGACCACCTGATAGATGCTGTCTATGGGGCCATTATCGGCCATTGTGTGTCTTTGGCATGGGATAGCAGGAAATGTGACAGATAATTAGGAGGTGGTGATTTAAAGGGAGAAAAGGAAGCCTTGGCTACAGGCAACACAGTCAATAGACAGAACAAATAAGTCAATAGAATAAACACAGCCAGCGTGCTCGGTGTACATATTCACCACTAACTCAACAGCCCAGCGTGAGTAGTGTCAAATCACGGTGGGCTCCACAGCCTTGTGAGTCACCCCTGCATATGCATGCACTACTTATGAGCTAAGAGCTAGTGGGATTACACATAATGAACCATTCCACCCATGAGTGTAAATGCTTTGCATTTGTAACAAGGGTTTGAACGGTCTTTGAATTCACTAAGGTTGCTGTATTAGATTCTTATCTTTTGTTGTCTCAATGGTGTGCCAGATATTGGAAAAGAAAATCAAATCACCTGGTATTGTTTCCTTCTTGGTTTGAGTTCTCCAAAATTGAGAATACACCAGTAGACATGCTGGAATACATTTGTATACCAATACAAATACTGTTGAGGCAGGATGGTTGACTGCCTGTCATTTCAGATCAACCTCCTCCATATCTGCCACCGTGCAGGTTTGGGATGTTTGTCCGTCTGTCTGCTTATCTGTCTAAGTGACTGGGTGTCTGTTTGCCTCCCTGTCTGTCCGTCCGTCCATCTGTCTGCCTCGCTCTATCCAGTCAGACTTGGCACATTGCCTGCCCTCTGCCACATGATGAGCCTGCAAACAGCTGGAGTGAAATTGATTTGAAGTGGCCTCAAAGCATATGAAAGATTGATGCTTCGCATCAACTGCAGTCTCTTGAAGAGTCCCTTCCCACCTCTCAAACATCCCTCTTGTCCCTTTCCCGCTTCAGCCCTCCTGATTTTAAACAATAAAAAAAAGAAAAGCAGTCAGAGACTATTCAGACTTAAGTTGTTATAAAGAACTAACCAAAGCAATAGCGTAGTTGTTCTAAAGAATCCTTTCCAAGCAGCATAAAACATAGTGACATTGATGTTTCAAAAGCCTTGCGATCAATTTGGGAGGGACAGCAGTTACAGTCACGACACCAGGGCTTTCCTCATCTCCTGACCCGTTTCAAATTTTTGGTTACTCAATAGATTTGATGTGGGTCTGCTTCAGACATGAGCTCAGCTGGAGTATTTGGCATGATGCTTCAGGTAAAAGAAGTACAAGAAAATAAACAGAGATGCGAGGCCTTCTTCTGTTACTCCACAACCAGTTCAGAGACAAGGTTTGTTATTTATATCACAATGTAGATCCTACTTGTTACCCTTAATGCAGTAAATCTTCACATAGCCTCTCAAAGGACGGTGGACGCTGAACAAAAGTCCTCAATGGGGAATTTCACAACTATTTAAAGGACATGAAATAGGCATCACGTGTGGATACAGTTCGCGAGAGTTCATTAGTATGATGTGTTGACAATCATCATTTCTAACAGTGTCGAGGTCAGGCCAGGTTCACACATCAAAATCAGCTTCATCCACACGCTAATGTGTAAAAATACGCATGACAGGAGAGGAAGAAATTCAGCCGGTCAGACGATTCTTGAATGGGAATGTGACAAACAAAGTCTCAGGCCTTTTGAGGATGAGTCCAACTCAAGTCTACAGTCTGAGTCTCAGACTTGGGTCCCCATCTCTGGTCAATAGACACATTTAATCAAGCACTTGGACTGGATTAGTGCTAAAGTTTAATGCATTTATTCTTGTAATGATTTCTGCATAACAGCTTTCAAAAAGAAAGGCTTCTCTCGTCTGACTCCAGCCGTCTGATGGCAGCAGGTATGGGCGCCATCTGCAGCCTCCAATTTGAGCGGCTCACATTTTCAGTATGCGATTATGCGTGCCTGATTCACTGGTCGGTTTGATTAAATCTCTCACAACCGGTACTAGAAACAAACCTTTGTTTTCTTGTGCACAGTAGCTGGTTATATTTACATATTCTATACATTCACCCACAAAAGGAGAGGCACCGGGCAAACATGCTAAACACAAATCCGTTTAAAAAAAAGACCATGAAAACATGTTTGAATTTTATGCTCCACCATGTTTTTTTTGACTGGTTTCACAAAAGTGGCATCTGAAGTCTCACATTTATTAGAGCAGTAAAGGCTGCCCTGTGAGAGTATGTGATAGGAACAGAACTATTTGGAAGAACTACATTCATGTGGGATTCAGCAAGAAATTATTATTATTATTATTATTATTAAAGGAACCTCTTGATCGACGCAGTGATATAAAGCTGATCAACTTTTATATGAGAAATACTAAACTAAGAAATGGAACAATTGGACATTCAAATGTGCCTCTGCTCCAGCTTAGTAATTCTATTAAATTTATACAGCATCACTGCTAATTGGGTACAAATTTAACCATCAGTCAAGCATAGCTACTTGCAAAACACAACTTTTGTAAATTTGACTAACTGCAGTTGTCAAAGTGGCGTGATGGGTAAGCCACCACTGTCACCGCCCGTGCTGTGCTTGCATTCCTCTGTCCATATCCAGTCCTGTTTCTACGTGGGCTCCTGGTACGCTGTGCATCTACTGTAAAGCCCTAAAATGTCCAAGGTTGTCCAGTGTCCCTTGTCTCACTGTGCATTAATGGCAGGTGGAAGCTTTAAAACTGCATCGGAATATTACATTCTATCATTCACAGGAAAAGTAGAAATGCTGTGCAAAGAGAACCACAGCACACTATCCTTGAAGCCGCATGTCACATCAGCATACAGTCCTCAGAACTTTTCAAACACGAACGATGCAAACCAGAAATATTTAATTTTTCCACTGTCCTGGGTCTTAATCAAAGCTACCAGCAGGGAAGCGCAATATTTTGATTTTGCATGACAGAGCAGACAAACGCATTTACTGTAGCGCACAAATCCTTTCCTGCATCCACTAGGTGGCACTAGAGGACACACGTGTACTACGAATTATGTTGCTGTACATCACGTTTAGACAACACAGTGCAATTTTGATCATTTGTTTGCTCAGGTTTATTTCCTGCAAACACTATGTGGCGCTATGACATAAATTAAGCCAGTAGATGTGTTCAGACTGGGACTCTCATCAAACATATGATGTTTGGAAAAAGGCCCAGTCACAAGAATTTCATGTTGAATGGCAAAATATTCCAATTGGCCAGCCGCCATGGTAACTGACAGTCCATGGAGCGTCCCATCAATAAGTCCTTAAGGAGTTTCTGACAAAATTTGAGGAGGATCGATTCGACCCATCAGGATGAGTACATTAAAGGGTAAAAATACATTTTTAATCTAACCTCCAGATGAACACAAACAGAAAAACAACAAAAACAGTGTGTTCTGTAACTGAGCAAACAAAATTTGAATTGAGAAAATGTATCAACAGTATTGTGGCACAATGGCGATATGAATATTCTTTATGGGAGGATTTGGATTGATGTATCATGGACGGTGTGATATGGCACAGTCCTACTGCACATGGCACTCGTTACTGGGAGCCTTTGTGTGTGCGTGTGCGTGTGTGTGTGTGTGTTTGCGTATCTTATAAGTGCAGCTAGAATGAGTCATTGTAACATTGGACATTGAAGACCCCTGATAACATTTAATTGTTTTAAGATGATGACATTTTATGTTGATGAAGACAGAGGGACATTCCTGCGTGCTTACCAACATATATGTGATGCATAATCCCAAACACCAGGAATAAAAGAGTGTTTAGGGGCTGCAGGCCAGTCACTACCATGGCACCACACAGCGACAGATGCTCCCATTCATTCCTTTCACTCCCAGCTTAATGTCTGACTGCAAATAAATAAGAACATTTAGCCATGTCTCAGTCACTCTGGGCCTTCACAGTAACTTATTGCCAAGCCCCAGATGGGCTATGGAGCTGTAGAGTTGAAAGATGAGAGTGGGGGAGGGGATTAGGTGTAATTTATCACTCTGTTCAGCTAATGAATGATAGCATCATGTCAGCTGGGGTGTTGTCTCTAATTTTCAAGTATCAGTTTAAGTGTTTGGGATGTCTTTGTCATCAGGTTGCCACTTCCAATGCCCCTCTCTCCAACCAAGAAAGGTGCAGAACTGGTTACCATTTAAATTGAATAGGTAAAATGTTAACCGTGATGTTAGTTTTATTAACCTTTATTAAAGATGTCTTTTTTTTTAAATGACATTTCACCCAAAAAGTGTCTTTTGTATTTCAAATACTCCCTTAGGTGATTTGAGCTCACAAAGATATTTTTCTCCCTCCAACACCAGAATGCAGAAGGAGCTAGCTGCATATATTTAGCTTGAAGCCAATGTCCACTCACTGCTAAAAGCAGCTTTAGCAAATAAACAACCTGAGAAGTTCCCAAAAATGTCCATTTACAAGCTTTCAAACACATCATGTGTATAATCTTTGTCTTCTCTCTCCACCCTAGGGTTGCCAACTCCATGACATGGAAATAAGGGACAGGAGCACTGTTATGACCCCTGTGTTATGACAAATACACACTGTTTTATTCTGTATGAACAAAGTGCAAAGTACTTTCACCATTCTTTAGAATCCATCCATCCATCCATCCATCCATCCATCCATCCATCCATTCTTTTAGGTGAGAGGCAGGGTTCACCCTGGACAGGTCACCAGTCCATCACAGGACCAACACATAAAGACAGACAACCATTCACACTCAAAGTCACACCTACGGTCAATTTAGAGTATCAATCAGCCTCGTCCCCTCTTGATGTCTTTGGACTGTGGGAGGAAGCTGGAGTACCAGAGAGAACCCACACAGGAACAGGGAGAACATGGAGACTCCACACAGAAAGATCCCGTGCTGGAGCCGGGACTTGAACACAGAACCTTCTTGCTGTGAGGTGACAGTGCTGACCACTGCACCACTGTGCCGCCCTTTAGAATACAAATAAATTTAAACAAACCTGAATAAAATTTGAGTAAAACATAAACAGAAGTAAACATATAGAACATGTAACTTGTTTTTCAGTAGTACGCGCTCACTCCTGCACTTTTGCAAGCGTTTCTTTTTTTGCGCACAGGTGACCTTGAGTCTGACTGGGTAGCGTCCATGATTTTTTTTTCTTTTTTTTGTGTGACTTGGCAGGAGTATTGCCTCAACAGTATAAACGCTTCTCATTGGTTAACAAGAAGCACATGATTCAGGCAGAGAGAGAACAGAACAGCTGGTAGCAGTCAGAGAACTGTGTGATTAGTTAGTTTCATTTTAATAAAATCCGCGCTGACTTTGATTTTCAGAAATAAGGGACAAAGTGAATCCCTTATCATTCAGGGACAGGTCTTCTAGTTCCCAAATAAGGGACAGTTCTGTATTTTAAGGGACAGTTGGCATTCCTACCTCATACTGTAAAGCAGTGTCGGCGTCTGTGTGTCTGTCACCCATGCTGCTTTGTTATGGTCGTCTGCTGTCTTCCGGTATCTTCTTTGCAAGCAACCGTACCTCAACCAATGAAATAAGCGGGATTCTGTGTTGTCATTCTCGTGTGTAAGTGTGTGTGTGCTGTCAGCTCATAGGTCACACAGGAGGAGAGGCGTAAATTTTCATATAAAGCGTTACCTCCGTTGACATTTTACAGAATGCGTCCCATTTCAGCTCAATACGGGACGTGTACTTTTGTTTCTAAATACGGGATGATTCCATTTTCCAAGGGACAGTTGGCAACCCTAATCCACCCACATGTTTAGTAATCCACAAACACTGCAGTTGAGCAAACTTTTCCCTCTTACTCAAGCTAGGTGAGAACTGGAAGCACCATAGTGAAGTAACAGCTCCAATCCTAATGTTTGTGGATTGCTGAGTATATGGCTGGATTGATACCATGTGGATTATATTCTATGATGCACTTTGTTGTTTGAGCTTGGGTCAGTTGTGCTGTTGATGTAGCTGTCGTCAGCCAACCATTAGCTCAAGCTAAATATGTGTGACTTCTAGGTTCTGGAGTCACAGAGAACGAATACATAAGGAGAAAATGTCTGTGAGCTCAAGACACTTAAAGAACCTGTAGGACAAATATTCCTTTTTGGTGAAGTACTGCTTCAAGCTGTGTTACAAATTTCGCTTTTAGTTTGAAAGATTTAGTTTAAAACAAGGCATTCAATACTGTATATTCACAAGTATAAACTGATTGCCCCCCTGCCCAAACATTCTGCTACAATGGCATTCATAGAATCTTTGTCAGAGATTTCCAGTTAATCTCATTGTGATTATTGCAATAGAGGAAAAGAAGAAAAAAAATAAATCACACAATGCACCACAATGCAATCAGACACACTCAGAAATGACATTTCAGTCCAGGCCCCAATCTTTGCATCAATCATCTCACCCTGAATACACCAATCAGCATGCCTTGTTTCTGTGCCAACTAATGGGACTCAGTCAAATTATTGCCAAAGGAATTTGACTTGGAAATGGAAAGAGAGAGAGAAAAAAAAAAAAGCCAAAACAAAACAAAACAAATAGTTACAAATGTTGGTTCTTTTTGACAAGGACACTGATTGTGCCAATTTTCCCAAATCTAATGCTGCCTGTCAAAACTCAGATAAGAGCCTGCAAAACGGAGCAGCTAATAAGTTTTGTTGGAGCATTTGAGGAGCACTTTGCTGTGACACTTAGCACTGTCTCCCCATTAGCAAAAGAAATGCCCTTCAATGGAACTTTGAAGATAATTAAACACATAATGGATATCACTGTCACTCTCTGACTTGTTTGCTCATTTGTCTGAGTGTGGCTGCTGCAATTGAGACCCTATTAAAAGGGAATAAATCGCTTGGTTACTAAGTCATTTCACCATCTAGGAAATGTGTGTGTGCGCGTGTGTGTGTATCATGTAATAAGTGGCTGTCTGTATCATGAATAATTGATTCCCCTCCTTCGTCAGCAGTCATTGTTTGGACAACTTGCTAAAATGCCCATTTGATTTGACAAGACTTAACAAAGTGTGAGCCTTTATCCTTCATCCTCTAAAATTTTTCCACATAAAAACTGAACGTTTTTCCGTTTGCACGTCTCTGCACTCTGTCCCTGAGCATTTACAATTCCCTTCCATCCAGCACCCTGTAACCACCTCCCCTGTTTTTTTCCCATTCCTTCCCTCCTTCTTTTTCCATTTGAGTGCTACGGCCATCAGTCGTTCTCATTTTCTTCACCTCTCAGTGTCTTTGTTGAGTAAAATGCCAGTGACTGTCAAGGCCTTTATGTGGGGGGTTATTTATGTGCTGCCCACACTGTTTGCATTCTCATATTCCTTCGCAGATGTTGGCTCCTCGGGGAATGTTGGACCATCTCACCCCGGTTTTCATGGACAAACATGGAATATTTTCTCCGCACAACAGTTCATTTCTATGAGGCGAATAAATGAATCAAACACTCAGGTCCTGGTGTAACAATGTAGGATTTACTGCGTCAGTATCACAGAGCGTGCAAAATGCATTTGTATAATTTACAGGACGGTTTTTATGACTGCCGTGCTCATTTGTTTAACGTATAACTGACAAGGAAAGAATATAATGATCTCCAAGCTGACCTGACAAACTTTACTGCTGCCATTACGTGCACTTAAACCTGCTTTATGAAAGGCAGTCCATGCTGGTTCTGGAAATGAAGAGAATACTTGACTCTCTTCAGTGGCTTTCAGACACTTCCAAAATAAGACAGAGCACTCATCAGTCACATAGGCTGAAAGGATGAAACAATTCAAATTGTGTCAGGTTACTGCAAAACACGGTAAATAGAAAGATACTTCAAGTAAATGTAAACGAGTCAAATACTTCACAACTTTTTTAAAACATTTTGATTAACTCAGATCACAAACATCTGTTTTTACATTTATTATGATAGTCATGGACGAATAAAACAAAATGAATGCAGTGTTGACCACAAATAATAATAATCAGTTGGTTCCTGAGCTGGTAACTTTGCCATCTTAAGAGTCTTACACTCTCAACTATCCTGTATCACCTGTCAACATTTGACTGCCGTAAATTCCGGACGATAGAGCGCACCGTTATATAAGCCGCAGATGCTTATTTTAGGGAAAAAAATCAACTTTGTACACGTATAAGCCGCACCGGTAAATAAGCCGCGGTGCACGGCGGAAACACCTCGGCCGCCCGTTCTCGCGTTTTGACCCAGTCTTCCAGAGCGTTTTCAAGTCGGGGCCATCTGCTATTGTGACCTCTGAAAGCTTTTGTCGTCTTTTTGCATTGGGTCAGTTCGTCATGTTGCCGCCTCCAGCGTCTCACCATCGATTAGTTTATGCCAAACTTACGTGCTGCAGCTCTATTTCCATCTTTAACCGCCAGATTGATTGCCTTTAACTTGAAAGCTGCATCATAAGCATTCCTTCTTCTGCTCTCCATCTTGAGGGTGAGTACAAATGACTGAAAATATTGTGTGATGCTCTTTTTACACTGCACCGCTGCATGGACTGGACGCTCCAAGTACAGTACTTAGAGAAATTACCATAACATTTGGCTAGGAATTTCCCTAAGTACGGTACTTGGAGCTACCATCAGGAACAATAGGGAATTACTGCCCGCTGCCGCTGCCTGCCACACCCCAAGGTGAAGGTAAAATCCTTGTATAAGACGCACCGGAGTATAAGCCGCGGGGCATGAAGCGTCGAAAAAAAGTTGCGGCTTATAGTCCAAAATTTACGGTAGTTGGATAAGACGGTGAAGTTGGACACAGCAGTGAAGGAAAAAATGAATATTTTGCTCTAGGCTTGTAAATTGTAAAGATTGGTGTTGTTAAGGGTATAGGGACTGATGTGAAAAGGAGCCAGCCTCAAGTGTCCAGTTGAGGAACTGCTTTTTCACTTTTGGCTTCGCTTTTTAGCCCCTCAGGTTGCAGCTGCACTGAATGCTAATAGTGACAAATTCTGTAAGAATATTTAGTTTATTTAGCTTGTATTTTATGTGTTAGCAACATCTGATAACTAAAAACAGTACAATCGTCCACTCCAAACATATCTAATCCATCAGTTCTTGAATTGTTCAAGTAAAATATATACAAGAGCATTGAACGCCTACAAATTTCACGCTTCTCCATCCCAGGACTGTAGTTGCTGAGATATTTCAGTGAAGATCAGAGTGGGCGCTACCAGACACAAACCTCTAGCATAAAGAAATAACTATCATCTGCATGAAACTGACATTTAAAAAAAAAAAAAATCCATTTAATCTTTTTTTTTTTTTTTTTAAACACAAGGTTCCGGTTTTAATATTCAGCTCTCTTTTTTGTCCCTCTCATCTGTCATGTCTGCGAGTCACGTGTTGATGTGGTCATATAAGGCCTCGGGACTCCGTGTCAAGCTTGTCTTCACTCTTCTCTTCATCACTTTCATCTCACCTTTCCCCTTAATACCCAACCCCCACCTCTGCTCTTGGCCTTCCACGCTTGGAAGAACAGCGTGAGGAGGCCTGGCCTCCGTGCAGCTGACTGATTATTGTAATTCATACACTTTAATTAGCTGCACAAACCATTAGCCACAATTAGACTATTACAGAACGTTTTGTGGCAGGAGCCAGCCCGAAAATTGGCTTAATTTGCCAGAGGGGGAGAGGAAAAAAAAGAGAGAGAGAGCGGCAGACAAAGGGGCAGAGGTAAAATGTGTTTCGCTACATATCAGTGTGCACATGTATCTGAACTACAGAAAGTAAATTCACCGTGATTTATAATGAGGGTTTAAGAATGCTAACCATGTGATCAGTGTTATCTGCGATTCATTTGCAACTTCAATAAAAATTTGATTTTACTTGTTAGTTAACCCTGTGATGGACCGGCGACCCCGCCTCTCGCTGCTGCTGGGATAGGCTCCACCCCCCCCCCGCAACCCTTAACAGGTATAAGGGGAAGAAAATGGATGGATGGATTTTATTTCTTTAATGTTTTACTTTGTTTCAGCCCAAAAAACACGTGTTTTCTTGTTAATTTTTTTACATTTTCAACCAAAAAATGAAAAATTAAATCATGTTTTCTATTCAGTTTTGGTTCCAAACAAACAAATAACAGAAAAGAAAAGTCTAATTTGGCATAACGATTTGCATAGAGATTACTGGAACTATTTATATTCTCCAGACACACAGCAAGGCAGCAGATAACACTACTGAATTTGTATAAAAGCCCAGCAAGAGCCATTAGTTCTAGATATGATCTATGCTAATAAAAAAAGGTATCACCAAAACACAGTCTTGAGATATATATGTATATTTTTTTTCTTTTTTTTTTTAGTCATCCTGTCACTGACGAGACACACTACCTCACAATTCCCTTGACACTCCACTCTTAAGTGTGACTCACTACTACATCATTAGTGCTAGAAATGCCAAGGTGAGGAGCATTATTAAATCTTGGAAGCCATTATTGGATACTTGACATGTCTGCTTGATCAATCCCAAGATTACAAAATATAAACATCACCCACATGACAGCTGACATTGCATGGTTTAGTGGATTTGTGACGATATACAAATCTGTAATGTGCTCTGATTTATGTCCCGGCAGCCCATCTCTCCTGGACACAGTGTAAAATAAGGTTATTTTCATGAATTAGTGCATGAAGTGTGTTTTTTGATGGCTGCGTACTAGGGGTGAAATCAGAGGAAGATTGGATGTGTAAGGTTTTTATCCAACCCATTTTCCACATTTTATCAACTTTAACGTATTTTTCCCCTTCCTGATTGTCTTTGGCTGTTTCTCTGTGGCCTTTTCTGCATTTTCAGGGCACCAGGTTAAGCCGGTCCTTTTCAGCCTTCCTACCCGAGCTGTCCGTGGACTTTCACTTTTTATGTTATCATTAGGCCACATTGCTATTGCTGTAAGTGAAGGTACAGCGGATGCACTAATGGCTATTAGACCTAATGCCACCAATAAGCTCGACCATGCGAGAGGAAGCAGCCCTTCAGCACTGACAGCACGGCTCAGTGCTTCCACATTGGATCTATACGTCTGAAAATGGCACAACCCCACAGGAAGAAAATCACGCTGCAAATCTGTTGTACATTAGAGCTTCACAACATTACAAGATGTTGAGTCTACATGACGTGTAACTGGGCTCACTGGCATTTTAATTCAAAATTTAAACACTAACTCTCACATTGGTTTCCTGGCATTGCTTCATTTATCAGGTTAGCATGTGATTCCCATGTGCAGCTATTTGCGTCAAGTGTTTTTATTTGTGAGGCTAACACGATGTGTGGAAATACCCATTTAGCAGTGAGCTCACTTGACTAACACGCGCATGCAGATGTAAAGAGTGTACAGTTTTAACAGATCACATTAAATTTTTAGGGACTATTCAACATTTAGCAGTGCATCTAGAAGTAGAATCTTTTAGGCAGACTTTGTTAATCTTTGTCCAGCCTGAGTCACAGTGTCTCCCTGCATCAAAACGCTTGGGTTTTCTGTGAGCTGTCAGCAAAAGTGACTCCATCTTGCCCTGTTCTCACTTGGCTACATTGCAATTGTCTGCTCCAGTGAAGCCAATTGCGATGTGGGAAAGGTCTGCTCTTTCATGGACACACACACACTTATACACACTCACTTTTGCATCTGGCTGATTCACTTTGCTGAAGCCAACAGACCCTCCCCGACTGCATTATTTGTCCAAGCCTGCGAGATACTCTGGTGAGGCTGTTGCAAGCTCACTCCTGCTTCTTCAGCATGTCAGTCTATAATCATTTCTTAGCACAAAGAAATTAAATATACAGCGTTTTAGAGCCCCTCTATCTTCTGGATGCTGCAGTTACCTTTGCAGTCAGAATATTTCAAACAAGACTGGGTTTGTAAAAGTCTGTAGCCTGTCAGAGTCTGTTAATCAGTTCAAAGGATACGGAGATTTTCCTGCCAAAGCATCAGAACTGAGCCAAAATAATAAATGTACCAAAGCTATATAACAGAAAAGCTAACAAGTGGCAGCTTCATACTTAAATACTGGTGGAAGCTTCTTGCATCCGCTTGTGTTATGGACTTCTTGTATCAGTACAACTGTTGGTTCAGCGTTTCCTTTTAGCAGACAGCAATTTACTGAGCAAGCCCAGCAAAAAAACACACTAGATTTGATCAACCTTATCAATTCCCAAACTGCATAGTAACTATACAGTTATATTCGGGGGGTATGACTAAAACAAACAAACAAAAATCTGCAGTTTTCTCTCAGGATTCTCCATCTAAAATAAGCCAGTGTTGTTTTTCTCCACCCATGTTTCCTGACGACTCGCAACTTTTCTTCCTCTGATTGGATCTCACCCCAATCAATCCCAACCCTCCTGTTTAATGGCACCAGCCAATCAGAGACGCAGTAACGCTTCTTCCAGTGATGGTCAGAAGTCCAAGCGACAGCCGGAGCAGAAAAGAGAGGTTAAAAAAAAGAAAGAAAGAAAGGAAAAGCTGGCGCAGACATTATCGACGCCACTCTGAAGTCTTGAAGTTGTTGGATGAAGTGTGACACTTCGACAGAAACATTCAGAGCAGCTTATCGTTCGATGCTATTTTTTTCAGTGTAAAAAGTTTTCATCAAATTGTGACATCAAATAAAACAAGATTAAAAGGGAAAAAAATTCATTTGTAGGTCTTAACATATTTAGACTATTTTTCAGTCGCTTTTTAAACAGTTACTCTTTTCCTGCCATATAACATCCATAATATGCAAATTACTTATTATGCAAATGAATGGCCTAACCACTGGAATTTGTTCACCAATGTCATGAAATGAAGAGTGAGAGCTGTTGTAACCGGAAGAGTTAGTGAGGCACGTACAACTTTTACAGCCTTGGTTCCAGTGAACAGTTGTACTGTCGTACAGTTCATACCTCCAGCACAGCCGTTAGAAAACACATGGAAACAACAAATTCACTCTTCCAGGTAAGACAAAGGATTCACTCAACCAGATTCTGGGGTGCAGCACATCATGTGTTGTGTGTAACTGTCACTGTTGTTAAATCATGATAAAGTGTGTACCTGGAGGCAGGGGCGTGGTGCTAGCAGACTCTGCAGCAGGACACGGTGGTTCAAGCCCATTCAAGTCTCCCGTAACTGCCGATGTTTCCGAACCTAAACCTTGTGTTTTTGTGCCTCGTCCTAATCGCGTCGTAACAATGAGGCGTCCCATCGCGGTTCTGACATAAATATAACAGATGTCAAGCCACCACCGCTTTATGCGGAAGTGGTTCGGGGTTGTTGTTATTTCCTGAATTTCTATGAAACCTGGCTGCTCGAGGAGAGCAGGCTTTCTGCTGCACTCTTAGCTCTGGGGAAAGTCACTGCTGTCTCAGAACAGCCGCAGGGTTTTTGAGGCGAGACAGACTGATCCCCAAGTTCTATGAGCATGTTGGTCACCTGCTCTGGTGCCGCTTGAGTTCATTGCTCAGGAGGACGGAGGAGAGAGGATAAGGAAGCACATGATGCTTTAAGAATATATATATATTTTTATTTTTTTAAACTTACTTCAAAA
Source organism: Aulostomus chinensis (assembly GCF_037954235.1). NCBI lineage: Eukaryota > Metazoa > Chordata > Actinopteri > Syngnathiformes > Aulostomidae > Aulostomus > Aulostomus chinensis. The sequence goes on from NC_141322.1 coordinate 13,125,467, forward strand.
TGCTCCACGTTTTAGTTTTAATGTGATGAATTCCACCTCATAATGTGGAAGCTTCTAGGTTGTTAAAAGGAGCCTTAGGCATATTTGCTGTTTCATAGTTAATTCATGAATAAGAGATCAATGTGTTTTTATGGGGGGTCAATAACATTTAAAAATCGACACTTTCCATATGGGCACAAGTTCTTATTTCCATTCTTTTCTTTTTTTTAGAGTTTTTCAAACTGTTTTTTGGTGATGTTGGTTGCTACGAGCAGTTTGCTGGAGGCAGTTGGGGGGACCTCCATAACGGACACGGATTGCTTCACTGCCTTCTTACATTGAACCGAGGAGTGACTAAAACACAGCCTGTGCACAATCATCGCTGACCTCCACCCCGGTGATGCACAATAGGCAATTCTCAACACACTGGCTAACAGGGAAGAGAAGAATACCTTTGACAGCAACACAGTGGAGTAAGGCTTCAGCTGTTTTCAGGTATGATAAAACTGCACCAGTTAATTGTATACGAACTAAATCTAAACCTTTGTCTCACCTTGAGTTCTTTATCATCTGATATTGAAGGAAATTCCAGCAGCTCTACATACATTAAGCTTGAGTTTCCAACCCAACGGTGGGCTTGCCACACATTAGCTTTGCGGTCATGCGAAGGGCAGATGCTACTGAAGGGAAGATAATTGGTGGTGAGCTGTCTGAAATGTATAATTAGACAGGACAAGACACTCCCCTTCTTTTCTCTCTTCCCCCGCCGCTCTGGCTTTTCACTGGGTGATCTGAGCGTCTTACAATGAGCTTTGATCTGGGTTAAAGTTTTCTGAGCCCTTTCAGATAGGATCAATTTGCTTCAACATGCATCACTCTCTTGCTTTCTCATCTAGCACAGTGCAGCAACACATTTGATAGCATGCAAAACTGCAGGAGGTGTTGTTCCTCTTCCTTTTTTCTTTCAGCTTTCCCCGCTCATTGCTCTTCCAAAGGGACTGCGTCTTTGTAATCTCTGATCTGCACTATGAATGATTATCCCTTTACATCATTATTATTCCTGAGCTCACCATGGCACATCAACTCAAACACAGACAGAACGCCCGGACTCCTCAGTTTTGAAGTGAAATATGCAGTGAATACAGAACTTAATCCACGCATGTTACATCGGAGAAGCTGTGATGTTGAACAGTTCATTTTATTGGTGGCTGAAAAATGGTGTGTGTTGGTGATTACTTTGCCGTTTCAAATATGTAAATGCAATTCAAATATGCAAATTGTTTTCTGTTTATGCTTTCTGGCAGGAAGAAGCTCACAAGGGTTTGATCTGAGAGTTTAATGTCATCAGTTGTGCCCCTTGTACCATGGCACGTTGCCATCTCAGCCTCTCCCCCGTCCAATAACAAGCAGCTTGAGTGTAATGAATGAGATTTCGGAGAACTAGAGGTCATTTGGCCCATTACTGGTGGTCTCAACAAGACTGACGGGACTGCTATGAGGAAGAGCAGCAAATAGTAACATTCTCAGAAGGACACAAATTAAAAACAGGACACTATGAAATAGAAATATGCATGACCTGTTTAGACGTGCTTTTCTTTTTTTCCTTTTTTCTTGCAGGCATGAAAGTCACCACAGTAAACTTTAAAAGCTGCTCTAAACATCATGGCAGCGTTGGGTGTACAGTAAACTAACTGTATACACCCACACCTAATGCTTGTGCCAAGCTCTGAACAGGGAGCTATTTCCCTCCCTCTCCTCCTTTGCTCTCCTCTCTCCATCTGTTCCTGGGCTGAGGCAGAGTAAGGAGCCAGGGAGGGCTACGAGCTGGAACAAGTCTATCTGCAGCAGCAGGCCTGGCCTCAGCAGCCACAGAGGGGCTCAGACTGAATGCTCAAGCCCTCTCTTCCTCCATCCAGATGCAGATGACTTCACTTTTCCTCCGCCTCTCTGCTGCACAATAATACCCTTTTGTAGCACAAGGGCAGAATCCCAGCTTTGTCCAGTCAACCTTAATTTATGGCACACATATTCTGGACGCATATATTGTTGCACAAGCTACAAAGGCATAAGCTTTCAAAGAGGCAGATAGGAAGTCCTGGCAAGAGGATTCTAGCACTTTCTTTGTCCACGAAATGGTATAAATCATTCACCAGAGCATGGCATTCACAACTTCTCAGCTGCATTGATTTTTAGAACTTCAAAGAGATGTACAGAGTCAGGTGATTTTTTTTTCCCCTCATCATTTATTATTTTTTTTCAACTAGCTATTTCAGTGGGATAAATTGGTGTGACCGAAGATATAAAACGATGAAGACATTCTGGAAAACGTGTATTTTCAATCTAAATGAGAGATTTAAAGTTGAAACTAGAAAGCGCTCAGAGACATCCGGAGGCTGTGTGTCTACGGATCATCAAAATCCGTTCTCCATTTCTAGCCAAACACCAAAAATAGAGCTTCAGTATCTCTGATCCAGAACATAATCAATTACATCTCCGGGAGCTTAACATTTATGTCTCTAATTGAAATACACTCATCAACGTATGCTCAAAAGGTTCAGACATACTGTACCCTCCATTATATGGAAGATTGGTTGTAGGTCTTCTGGACCACGAATCGAGAATATAGTCAATATTCCCAGAAACTGAAAAATTCTTTGGCGGCACGGTGGTGCAGTGGTCAGCACTGTCGCCTCACAGGAAGACGGTTCCGGTTCGGGAGTGGGATCTTTCTGTGTGGAGTCTGCATGTTCTCCCTGTTCCTCTGTGTGGGTTCTCTCTGGTACTCCAGCTTCCTCCCACAGTCCAAAGAAATCAAGAGAGGACGAGGCTGATTGATACTCTAAATTGACTGTAGGTGAGACTGTGAGTGTGAATGGTTGTCTGTCTCTATGTTTTGGCCCTGTGAACCCCGCCTATCACCCGATATCCCACCTGGGATAGGCTCCAACCCCCCTGGTAACCCTTAACAGGATAAGAGGAAGAAAGTGGATGGACGGATGAAAAATTCTTCCAGTCATTTCACAAAGTGTTTGATCGAAAAATCATTGATAACATTTACAGAAAATGACTGCTTATAGCAGCTGTGTATCTGGCCAGTAGCTTACAGTCATCAGTATCCAGCAGGGACATGCACATGACCATAGAGGGGCAGGGCTCAAAGTCAGAAAAGGGCAGCATGTGCGCAAATTGTTTTTGGTCCTTTCCCGATATGGAAATGAATGTCAAACTAAAAAATGAAGGATTATAGAAAGCAAACTACTGCTATGTGCCCATGTCCTCCTCCTCCTTCCTTTTCTGTATTCTTTCTTTTTTTGGCATTGTGCTGCAGGCATAATCAACTTGAATACAGATGGTAATATTTTAAACACAGATAACCTACAGCAACAGAAAGATCCAGTGCTGGAGCCGGGACTCAAACCTGGAACCTTCTTACTGTGAGGTGACAGTGCTGACCACTGCACCACCGTGCAGCCCTAACAGGAATTTATTCGTGTTAAAAACACACACACACACACACACACACACACACACACACACACACACACACACACACACACACACACACAGAGGGCACTATTTAATTCAAGGCAAAAAGGGCAGGGGCTCCAGTACCCCTGGGGCCCTGTGTGTGCATGTGCCTGTTATGCAGGACGTACAGTTTGATTCATAACACCCTCAAAAGCTGAATTACTTGTTCTTTGTAATATTAACTAGCTCAGCACCAAATTTCATCAAAATCCTTCCAAAACTTTTTGAGGTATCCTGCCAACACGTGAGGGAAGCGTCCCTCTTACAGCTAACATGCTCAAAATTGCCTTCCCCCTCTTTATTACAGCTCATCTCAGCATGCATGTTCGCATTTACGCCTTTGTAGCTGCAAAGCCTTTTCCCTGCGTTCTTGCCCCTATCTCACCTATGTTATCAGGCTCAGAGATGGGCTACGAAAAAAAGAACTGTGTTTCCTCTCCATCTCTCCTGTAGACAGCTTTTGTTCTCCTTGACCTGCCATCCATAGTCTAATCTAAAGTGAATGAGTGCCCTCACTGACGCAGGGAACACCAAGCTAGACCTTTCAGATTTCTGCTTTTACTGTGAACACGGGGAGAGAAACAAAAGGCTCCAAGGGAGAAAACAAAACCTGCTGATGAACTGCAGCTGCGACTTTCAGGAGGTTCACTGAACTGAGCGGACACTATTCAACACCTAACCTTCAGAAGAACTCGACATCCAGGAGGAACTGCAAGGTTTTAGTGAACCTGTATGTCAGGGGTGAGCTTTGGGTCCATGGCCTTGGAAATTGTGAAGGTTTTTAGAATGGACACTGAAGTCTGAGAAGTAAAATCAATGCCAGACAGTGTGTTCCACATTTGAAAACATTCTGATAATAAAGCCTCTTAGGTGAACCTTATTCAAAGATTTTTTTTTTATTCCTTTTTTTTTTTTTTTTCTTAAAGCAGACATGTTGTCTTTTTAAAGGGCAAAAATGAGCGGGGCGGCTAACTAGGGAAATATGTTCAGACAGCAGGTGCACTGAGACTATATTTAACATTAAACACAAGCACAGGAGCAGCACATTAAGTACATGAATCCTGATAGAGCCTGGTAAAACTCACCAGGCTGCATTTTCAGTCACATTTCAGACGTGCAATGAGTTTTTAAGATCAATGTTGGCCTTCAAACCAAAGTGCATACATTAAATGATTCATGTTAGATCAAGTAACTGTCAGACAGATGCAAAAACACACTTTTAGTTGAACATATCAGATTACTGGGCCAACGAGGTGCGTCATTCTGATGTACAGCTCAGAAGTATTGCATTTACTGGGCGAACAGCTTCATAGAGAGAGCTGTCTGCCGGGGACACTGGTATTTTAGTCTCACACAGCCAGCTAGAGATCTACATTTGCGCAGCTCATTGTATAACCTTAATTTACAGTTTTGAATCTCTATATATAATTTTGTCAAATTGTTCAGTTGTTATGAAAGCAAAAAAACAAAACATCAAAATCTCCAGGTTGGTACGCGAAGAGACAAATAGCATGTGAATGATGCCATGCATTATTATGTCGTCTCCATAGTCATCTAATGGCTATCTGACATTAATAAAGGGAGGAAATTATACAGGAGCAGATGGTGAGAGTACATTGCTGGCTCAGGAGCTATTTATTAAATGCATTATTAATTATTTTCAACATGATGAGCTCCGCTGGCTTCCTTCTGAATAGACTCAGAAAAAAAAAAAAGTTCTCTAACCCCCAGCGTCATTAGATTGGTTTTTTACACAGGCAGCAACCTGCTGTCAGGTGACACGTGGTTGTGTGAGCTGCACTCATTTCTGTTAGCGCCATATCTAAATGCATTTACAGCAGGAGTTCTATGTCCATAAATTAAGAAGCTGTTGTTGTACAGTGTGGGTCGGTCTCAACCCTGAGCCATGGAACCAAGCAAAGCCAGAGCAATTTCCATTACACACATAAACACACATTTGTACACACTCAAATGCACTGTCAAGCCCCTGGTGCACTCTGGAAGTAACACTTTCCTCATCTGCCACAGGCAACCAGCCACCTGCCATGCTGCTCGCCGAAACCCCCCCCCCCCCCCCCCCACACACACACACTCATACACAAGTGTCTATTCACATCCACACAGGTGGGTGAGAACAGGAGTGTCACAAACTCTGCATCTCTTGCAAACCCCGAGTTTACACTCTGCTGCTCCCACAAGCAAACTATCATCTGCAAACACCTTGCACGGTATCTTTGCGCCCCGTGAGTGATTTATGGACCACGCTGCTTCTCACCGCAGGAATGTTTTTGTTTTTTTTGGTCAGACATTTGGATAGGAGAAGCACACCGTTTGATTCACAAGCTCGGACGTACAAGCACTCACAGGCTTGACTTTATTTTGTATTTCTTAATTTCCCAATTATCCACATCATTTTATGGTTGATGGAGAATCTGTATATAAAACCATTCAAGGAATCTGGGTATGTAATGTGATAAAGTCAAAAGTGGTGCCAACATTTTCAAGCAATATTTTTCATCTCACCTGTCATTCTCTGAAATTGAAAAGCAGCATTTACTGTTGTATCCTCACCAACTGTGTTACTTTAAAGATGGAGGACCGCCAACACTGAAAGAGCTCTACGCTACGGAAAGATTGAATACCGGAAAACAGATCGAACGTTGAGCTCTTAATGGTGGGGAATTAAAAGTGATTGATGATAATTTATTCAAAGACAAAATAAAAACTGAAATTTACACAATAAAGAGCAGAGTTAATTCACAGAGATGGTAAACTACATTAGAAATACCAACTCAACTTAAGGGACTAAATCATTTTGAAGACACAAGTGACCACTCAGACATGGAGCAGACAAAGAACAACCGTGAAGAGATTTCAAAATAAAACGAGATGATATGAAAAGTACAAAAAACTGACAAGTCCAAACAAGACTGGGACAAATTTCTAAGCAGAGCAGTTTTGATAACAAATATTCAGATTAAAACCCCCAAAAAGGACTCTGAATATAAATGTTGAACTCTTCGGCTAATTTTTCCTGCAGTGATGGCTGTGAGGCAGCTAGTTATGTTAATAAGACAGGATGCAGATCAAGGAGGAGGATGAATACTGTACATTCTCTCTCTCTCTGTCTCTCTCTCTCTGTCTCTTGCTCAGCCTCTCAGCAGTCACGGCCTGAACTGCAGTTGAACTGAGTCTCCTGGGATCCTTAGTCGGCCAGATCGTTAGCTGGCTGACCCACCAGTAAAGAGGAAAGGAACGAAGGGTTAGAGGAGAGAAGGCTGGAAGAATAAAGGGAGCAATGGGTGAGGTGGGGGACAGAGGTGCGTTCCTTCGGCTGCGAGAGCTCAGAACAGCGAGGTTACTTCAGAGTACACCACATCCTTCTTTCAGTAGAAACCTGTGACCCCCCGATACATGCAGACTACAGCGGGATACACTTCTCTCAACTTGCTCACCTCATTCTTCTGCTCCTACTCATAAATACAGAGCTGAAAGCCTGGGTTAACCAAACCACCTCCATGAATATTCCTGTGTGATCATGCTGAGATTACACAAGGAGCATGAAATATAAGCTGGTCCACAGAGCGAGCGAGCGAGCGAGGACTACCAAAGTGATACATCATTTACAAAGGCAACCTACCATCAGTCTGATCAAGGAAGGCAAAAAACACCTGATCGGTGGGATGCTGCGTCCCACCCACTCTACCGACGAGCCGTTGCGTGGCTCTTCAGTGCACGATGGCCAATGACACATGCTGATGTTTTACTGTCACCTTGAAGGACAGGTTCTCTGTTTCATTCCCTGATTTTCATATTGAGAATTAGAGGAACAATGAACCTCTGTTATTATACAGACTGTTACAACTGTAAGGATCTAGAAGTAAATTTGGATGCTTGTTAGTGAATACGATTTGAATAAATTTATGCAAAACTGAAATTAAGTATCATGGCAGACGCTGTTACTTCTGTTGGAGTTCAACTGGGTTGAGATCAGATCATTTTTAAGCCGTGATTCCAGACCTCATAGTTGAGCTGCCCACTGCACAGTTTTGCTTCATTCTCTTTGGTTCAATGCTATAAAACCCACAGCGCACGAACTACTCAGCACCACACGCCTGACGGACACAGTTAGTGACTAGTCGGTGAACACAATGGGGTATTTCAGTTTATTTATACAACACTTTTTTCTGACATAGAAATGTGTTGAACTAATTTAATTAGCATTTGAGACTATTCATCATTTTAATTTAAAGATTAAAAGTCAGGTTGATTGTTGGAAAGTGGCTGTTCAGATGTTCTGAGCTCTGCTTTGAATGAGCTGACAGCTTTAGCAGGCCTGTCATGGATGACCTGGATGCTTTGTAACATAAAAGTAGGTCAGAGATATATTCTGTAACATTTACTGCTTCCTAGACAAGTAATAGGATATTCAATGCTGTTCTTTTAAACACAGGAAGCCAGTGCAATGAATCAAAGGCCAGTGTAAGACGCTTCACTTTCTTGGCGTCAGTAGGGATTCTGGATGAGCTGCAGCTCGCTGACAGTACAGTAAATGCATGAACACGTTTGTCTGTATGAGGTAAATGATGGATTTTTTTGTTGTTGTTTTTAAAGTTTGAAGTCGGGTGAATCACTACATGTACGTTTGTTATGGAGTCAAGATGAGCACTGACCTTTAATCTTTATTCTTTGAAGCCAAATTATTAAGTAAATCAATTGCTAGTTATTATTATTATTCACGTCTTTTAGGGCTCCCTGCCGACCCAGTGGACCAAAGGCTGGGCCAAGTCTTCCCGATGCAACCGCATCCATTGTTTTTACAAACATGTTTTGCTTTCTTCTTCTGTTTCGTGCTCTTCAGGTTCTTTAAAAGCACTTCCCAAATAAATTGTACGAAGAAAAACAGGATGTCGTTTGGTGACATCACACTGGATGGAAGAAAATGTCGAAACAAAAAGTAAAAATCTTGTGTTGTTATAGTGTTTTTTTTTTTTTTTTTTTTTACAGCATATAAAACGCAGAGAACGATGTCTATGGTGAGTGAAGGCCATCGGTGTTCAGTCGGGATCTTGGTGGACAACAGCACTGGCAACAGGCAGCATGGATCATACGCACAATTTTCATTTTTACTGTTAAAAAACTGTGAGCGAGAAAATGAATGTCAGGCAGATATATTCATTCTGTCAAGATTCCATCTGGTAGTTTGCTTAATTATATTGGACAACCGTTAACAAGCTAACCCAAACCTCAGATATGACATTTACTGCATTAGGACCTCAAGAGGACGAGTAGGTAAGGGTGGTGCTTACACCAGTAAAGGTCTCCAATAAGTAACCAACACCATCACACACACACACACACACACACACACACACAAACAACAGCTCCAGTATTTCTTCTCTTGCTGTTTTTTGTGTTTAAGAAAAACACAGCTATTTTCTGTTTACCAACTAGTGCTGTGGCTGTTGCTTTGGGGGCGGAGCTAAGGGTTCACAGTCCTTAAACTCATCTCTGAGCAATAACACTCACCTCTGTTTGGGAGCTCCGAGCTGTGATAGTGATCGCCGACTGCTCCGATGTGGGAACAGAGTGGAACATTTACTCAGGAAGTATTAATGGGCACCACCACATAGTCACAGTCAGGAAAGAGACACAGCAAAAGATGGACATTTTTCAGTGCTGTCTCTACAACTGCGAGAGCCAAAATGGAGGCAATGAACAAGAGTGTCCCCTGGGTCTCTGAAAGGGTCTAGCCATTGACAAGCTGAGCCCCCTGTCCATTTGGACATATGTTGTCCGGCACTGAGCACAAGCAGCGCATAACTGATGGCAGACTTGCTGCTGCCGAGAGAAAATTTGAAGAGCTCAGGATGGAGCTGCAGAACACCAAAACAGAGTTGGTGAAGTCTTGACTGAGAAGACTGAGGCTGTCACAGAAGCATTAGAGAAGGTCAGGGAACAGCGGTGGAATCTCCGCCTGGAACTTCAACCAGAAAAAGAGAAACATTGTGCAACATCTGCAGAATAATCACCTTCAACAGCTGAATGATGAGCGTGTCGCCCCGGAGATTGAGCGGCAAAACACAAAGACAGAGCTGGCAAACTCTGCTCTGGGGGTCAAGCGGAAAACCTCGTCAAAACAGAATGAGGACTTGGAGGCTGTCAGAGATGAATTTTGAGAAGGTCAGGTAACAGCGACGGACCTCCACCTGGAGTTGCAACTGATTAAGGAACAAAATGAGGCTCTGCAAAAGCTGGAGCTGCAGAACATAAAGATATACTGTAGCTGGCAAACTGCTCAGGAGGAAACAGTCTGCATGCAGAGCTCCAGCAGCACCGAAGTGCTACTCCCGAGATAAAGCAAGAGATCGAGGCCGTCTAAGATGAATAAGAGAAGGTCGGGGCAAAAGAGCAGAAGCTCCACCTGGAGCTGGAACTGGTAAAGGAAGAAAATTCTGCTCTTCAAAATGAAAATGTGCAGCTTCAAAGGTTGAAAGATGAGTTTGTTGCCTTGAAGATGGAATCCCTACAAAAGGACTTGGCTATTGATGAAACCAGGATGAGAAACAGACAGGTGTGGGAGGTCCTGGAGCAGCTGCAGGGCCAAATGGCTCTTGAAGGGAAGAAGAAAGTGATGGAAAAGAAGAGCTGCTTCTTTAGGCTCTTAAGCTGGTTCTGCTAATTCATTCCTGTTCATTCTGACTTTTTCAAGCAGGAATTCACTTAGAGTACATTGAAAATAATTTGTAGGAGGAATTCAAATATCATACCTACAGAAATGTGGAACTGTTTCTTAGAAAGAGGCAATGAACCAGATGGTATCGCCCGGGCGCCGCACAGAGCTAAACATACACATCATTCCTCTATGTTTTCCGAGAGGGAATCTTCATGTGTCTGCTTTTCCAGTAAATGCAACCCCTCTGCTGCTCAGATCAAGAACATTATCCTGAAACCCTGGCATGTCCTCAAAAGTGAGCACCGGCTGGCTTTTATTGCTGTGGCCACTGTACACACTGCCCCAATTGCCGCAAAGCCAAATTCTCTGCACGGTGTTGTCGTCGAGACCGACTAAACCAAGACCTAGTCATGACCAAGACCGGAGTCTACTGAGACCAAGACAAGACCAAGACTTTGAGAGGTCAAGGCTAAGTCAAGCCCAAGAAGAAGGCAGAGTGAGGCCAGATGATCCCGTTGCAGGATTAAGAGACAGTCCAGAGCTTCAATCCACTCTTTCCATTCTCAAAGTGTAACCAGGACTGTCAAGATACCCCCACCACGCTGTCAAGATACCCCCACCGCACTGTCAAGATACCCCCACCGCACTGTCAAGATACCCCCACCGCACTGTCAAGATACCACCACCGCACGAAACACCATGCGATGGACAGGAATGTGCACCATTGAAACAGCCAACAGGGGTCACTTAATACTTTTGCTTGGATAAATAAAGATAATAAGGATGAATAATTATACACATTTGTTATGTCTGTTGACAGTGTCTCTTCAATTGAGCTTGCTAGTGCTCCAGGGTAGACAACTTTTAGCACATACAGTATCTCAGCCATCATTGAGACATCTGACTGTCGGTCTTACATAACATCGGGGCATTGTAGTTTTTTTTCAATAACTTTTGTTTTTTTTTTGTAATTTGATTGTTTTATTTCACCTACATTAGTGTCTTTTATTCTCTTAATGTTCATATTTATTTGAACGTTGACACTTTTTGCGCAACCACTGACAAGAACTGTCCAGTGACGGTAGATTGAAGAGGATCTTGGCCCCACTTTCTCCGATTACCAAGTTTTGGTTACCGGTAGCTCTGGACGGAGGTTGCGCTCTTGTGGTCACTCAGCCATAACTTCTGTCAATTCAAGACCGACGTCTGATGATTTCTGACTGTGGTTCTGCAGCAGCTTTGGTCTGTGTTTCTCTGTCATGTTCCTGCTTGCTTGGATATTCTTGGCAGCATCGTTGAAGGGGATTGACATCCACCAGCTCTGAGTGCAGCTGTTAATTACACGTCAAATGTGTCTTTTGCAGCCATGACACAGTGCGGACGGAGTCGCCATGCAGTTCATACATGTATCCCCTTCCGCTCTCCGTATTTTTTGCTTGATGGTCACTGCGATTCTTTGAGTGCTTGCTGCAAGTCAGTGTGGCACATGCCACTCAGGCCACATAGCTCACTTTTACTGTTTCTGACAGATAGATCTCGCACAATATCACTGAAACAGATGTGAAACACTCTGTAAAAGTCTATTCCTGCATCTTTGCTCTCACACAACTCTCTGATGCTTTCATTACCCGCTTCCTTAACCTCCCCTTTAGTTTGCTCTGCATGACGTATCGGCAGTGCATTTTTGTTTTCCAGAGAGAGACGTAGCTGCCTAAGCCACTCCTCCACAGGAAGGCTTCCCCAGAGGTCGTAGTTGACACTTGGAGTTTCTTTCCTGTAGGCAAATGTATTACGCTAACAGCTAGCTAGCTAGCTAGTTTGTCGTACTAATGTTACGTATGCATCAGTGCAAAGGAATTCAACTTCTTAGCTATAAAATGACAATGAACCAACCAGATGACTTGATTCAACCAAACTGATAAGTATCGTTTTAACTACAGGATCATGAATACACATTTATTGAATTTAATTTTAAACAGCACCAATAAAAACCCATTGCTGCAGGTATTCTGAGGGATTTATTTTATTTGTTAGTTCCTTCTGGAGGACAACATATTGCGATGAAAAAAAAGAAAAGAGTAAAAATCTGTTATGTATGTAGCTGTTTCATTTGCTTTTGGTGAGGCAGAGCTGCAGCCTTGAGTGGTATCTTTCAGATTCTACTCCGTGTTCCACAGACATCGCAGGCTGGAGTCTCAGCGTCGTGTGTCCTTGTGCTGTACCAGCGCAAACAGTTCTCTTTCCAGACAGAGGGCACACATATCAACAGGAGCCAGGATGCTCCTTTTGAGTCGGCACACCCTTGTCCTTAATTTCTGATGTGAGAACACACATGCTACTCATAGAAGGTCATGCACACTCACTGTTTGATGGCAGCCTACTGCCAAAAAACAGCTGCTATCATTCAAATCTGGAAGTACCTGAAAAGAAAAGGGAATGTGTTATTAACTATGTTGTAATGCAATAAAACAGCAGGATAGGCTTAGATTGAACGGAGGTTGACATGAAAAACTTCACAAGCCTATAATGTAATCCAAGCTGGATGTCACTCCATGATCCAGTCATTCTAGCACTGCTGACTGGAACAGAAAGTTATGAAAAGGTGAATGGAGAGAGAGGGGCGATGGTCACATGCAGCGGTAATTCAAAACGGGGAGAAAATGAAAAGTGGAGAAAAGTCAAAGATGAATTTTCAAGTATTTCACATTGTGTTTGTTTCCAATCTGCATCCTTTTACTGCTCCTTCAGTCCTCTTCCCTGCAGCCCCCCCACCCCCACCCCACCCTCTGGCAAAGTGCTCAGGGAACACAGTCCTCCTCTGTCAGGCCCACCCCGTCTTCTGCTTCACAGGTAATTAAATGGATTTCCTGTCTCGTAGTCGGCGAGAGAACATGACCCTGCACTCTGCCGGAGCGTGTCCAAAGTCACTCCAGGGCCGGCTCCCCGCACCATCTGCATCTCAGTGTCCGAGCAGAGCAGTGGCCCTAAACAAACACACTCTACCCAGGGGACTGTCAGGCCACAGGCCCCTTGACTAAACACACTCCGCAGATACAGTGAGCCGTAATGAACTAAAGGGAGATAGAGCTGTAAATACCAAAGGCCCCGACTAGAATAACTCAGTGCTGTTACATTTGATAATATCTGAGCTGCTTTTTGTTTGAGTACATCAAAGCACATATGAAAACACATTTCAATGATCTTACCTTTAAAATTATCTGCAACACTGGGATCCAAAACATCAAAATCTGAGAGTAAATGTCTTGTGACACATGACATAGCGTATGGACATGGACTCTGCGAGGCCATGACTTTAGATCTAAAAATGTGAATCTCCCTGAAGAAACCAGAGGAAGTGGGAGCCGAATGCGGAGTGCAGTCAACCGTATGAAAGCCAGTGACTCCCAAGGGCATCAACCTATTGTCCTACCCCCCACACTAACTCCCCCACCCGCTGCCGCCCACTCTCCCACTGTGAGCAACTTACTCCATCAGCAGGGCCTGAGTGCACTTCAAATAGAGGCCCAAAGATTATCGTCACGGGAGCAGATCTTTCTCTCATCTGTTCCACTTCAAGCATCTTAACATGAGACTTCATAGTTCTGTCACGGAAAAGAATTACATTTGACAGTGAGGAGAAGTGAGTGTGTGTGTATGTGTGCCTGTGTGCGTGTGTGTGTGTGTGTGTGTGTATGTTTGTGTGTGCGTGCATAGGAGTCAAAAACAACACCATCAATGTACACAACTTAAATGTTTACTTGTGAGTGTTGTTGACGATTCAGGTTGAGGTACAAAACCAGTGATGAGGAGGAGGCAGAAGTATTTTTCACGTCATGTGTGACGTCATGCGAAGGTTGCCAATGACTGTAATGTAGGACACTTCTCCAGACCCTTACTCAGTGCACATGCTTTGAAATGTTCCTTTGTGCCATAGACTTTGCCTTTAGTTGGGTATTTTGATGCTGATTTTTATGTAATGCACTGGAAAAGGTTGATGGAAACGGCTACATTTAAACAGCTCTACTGATTTTACAAAAAACAATCACCCGAAAAACCGGAGACTGAAACTAATGTTTGAATTGGCTTGGATTTGGGGAATCTTAAATTCAAGTGTGTGAGCTATTATTCCCATCTATTGTCTTCAGCTCGCTGAGTTTGTCTTTGTCTTGAGACAGCATGCAACATGTCCAAGACTAGCTGGTACTTAAGAACAGTGACAATTTGTCGAATTTAGGGTAATTCCTCAAGACCTCTGTTTTTCCTTTTTTTTCCCTCATAGCAGCTCTTCCTCTTCTACCCTGTATGTTACAGCCACAGCAATACATAGCGTTGCCTATGCTCCCATCTTCAGACAACGCAGCTTATTCTATTCATTTCTAGAAGGAAACAAATCAGTAACTCTGTCTCCAGTATGTGTGAATATATATATATATATATATATATATGTGTGTGTATATGTATGTATGTATGTATGTATATATATATATATATATATATATATATATATATATATATATACATACATATACACACACACACATATATATATATATAAATATATATTGATGCCTCTATAAGCATTGTTATTTTATTTTATTTTGGAAAATAATTTTAATTCTTTTGCTTCAGGTCTTTAAAAAAAAAAGACAACGAAGCCTAACTTGCTGTCTCAGTGGGTCACTGCTCAAAGCACTGCCTGCCAGCAGCAAACCTCCCCCGGGGACTAGAGGTGGATGTGGCTATTTCCCTGGCCTAACAACCCTGCCATTAGCAGGCAATTGAGATGAACCAATAGAAATCACAGCTCACGCTTGGAATTCATTAACTGCAAGAGCATGACGAGTCACAAGAAGCACATTCAGGCAGAGCAGGGCAGCACTGCTCAGCTTTTTTTCCCTCCACCATGACCGCTGAACATAAATCAGACAACGAGACACCGCCATCGAGACAGAGCACCTCTGGAGTCTCTCTACTAGTCAGGAAGGAGTATGCAAATGAAGACCTTGACCCAAATCAAATTCCACAGCCCGTTCGTTAATTGCAAATTACAGACCCCAGCACCCCAATCAACGGCCCTTTAAGGGAATGATTTCAGACTCATTTTTGCAATCCTCCGAAAAATATGAAAGGGCAAGAAGAAGATGCAAATGTCTGGATTTGCTTAGCACAAAGCAGCGTGAATAGAATGGGATCTTCAGTTGGTCAATCCAGTTAGCCGCTGGACAAAGTGGGCACCATTGTGAAGAACAGTGGAAGTGGTCACGCTGTAAATGAGATGATTACAAAGATGTGAAGTTGTCTTTCCGCAGAGCAAGAATACTCCGCGCTGTCGTCTTGTTCTCCTCCTCAGTTAGCCAGCGAATGAAAGCGCTGCTTTGTGGAACCAGTTGTCTTATTACCACATTAGGACGGGCTGGAATGTCGGAATCTTCCGCCAGCATTAATATAACATGACAGGCCAGGAGACATCTGTTTGTTAAATGCAAATCTCCCCAGTGTTCCTCTGTGTCTCCATCATTGTTTTGTCAAGTGCCCTGCAGGCTCAAAGACAGTAAATGAGTACCAATTCATATTTTGTTTCCTCTCCTTTTGTTTTTCACACCTCAGCTGTTTTCTAACACACTACAAATAGGGAATGTAGTATGCACGATTTATATATTCCGCATAAATGTGAAAAGATGTTTTTTTTGCTTTCAATTGGATTGCACCTTCTCACCTAAGTGATTGTGACAGATATTTTGCATTCATTATTTCCAATATTAAATCAGAGCATAACAGTCTCTTGGTGTCTCATAATGCAGCCAGTAAACATGTCACAGTGCCCACGGTAACTGAACTCTTCTGTGCTAGCCCAAGCAGGCAAATGCATCGCCAACACACACACACACACACACACACACACACACACACACACACACACACACACACACACACGTTCAGTTCCCCACAAATGCCCCTGCTTGTACAAACTCACAAACACAATCACACACTCACATTGCTGAAAATCAGGCAGTTGGGAGCTGTGAATGAAGCGATATTGTAACCTCAACCTATATGGCACTTTCCCACTGTGGGTTCAGCCAAAGAATTATCCCCTCCAATAAATCCTGTTTGGAGGATAATCCTTTTCCCATCTTCTGGACAGACACTTTCTGTAATGAAATGGCCCCGGGTCCTTCCCTGTAACCCAGTCCCATCCCGGCCCTCTAACTCTGCCTGTCTCAGGGGAAAGAAGGGCTTACAGTGTGGCTTCAACCCCACTCAACCTCTGCTCAGCTTCAGTGGCTTTGTCACCTCCCACCTGCCCCCACACCTAACCCATCTTCACGATGCTTCCTCACTGCTCATTACATTCTCCAGCTCTACACACACCCACACACAGACAGAACTGTACCATGTAGATTTGAGTTACTTGAAATGGCCCAGCATGTTCGGTGCCTGGATACAGTGACAGACACGCGACAGATTACTGCAAGGATTATGTATGTTAGCAGGCCAACATGGACATTAGCATCTCCATGGCTTCCCTTGACCAAAAACCAATGGACTTTTACTTTAGGTTTTGGATTATTGCAAAAAAAATAATCTATGTGGATAAAAAAAAGAAGTTAATGGGACTTCCAAGGCTTGTTCAGGAAGATATCTTCTTAAATGAACACCACTTTAATGAATTTGTGGAAATCAATAAAGAGTAAATCCAAGCATTAGAAGCTCAATGCTAACGCCACAAATGAAGTACACCTCCGTCGCATGACTTCACCAACATAGTTTCAGGCTTCTTCTCAATTCCAAGTGATGACATTTAATGACGATGTTCATATTAAACCACTTGCTAGTACAGTAACTTCTATTTTTTGGAAACTGAGGTATTTCATGCTCTACTGGAAAATAGTAAAAGATCTTAAGTTTGTGTTTACTAGACTTTAATTCAGATATTTAACCAAACACCCAGTGATACTGAGATGAGGGAACGGGACGTTCAACAATGCTACCGTAATTTGGGGCTTAGGATTCATTTGGGTGCTGAAATAACAGCTAAACCATAGTAAGGTGTATCTTAACCAAACATATTCCACAAATAAATAAAGTCTACTGCAAACAGAGGAGGCCAAAAAAAAAAAAAACTACAGCGACCTGTATGCAGTAGCTTAGTGTAATTGTCTTACTATCGTTCAGACAGAAGAGACCAAAGTGGAAGCTGTTATAAGGTTAATGTAAATACTCGTTACATTGAGAATTCATTAAGCAATGGTTGTTGATAATATATGAGTGAACCCCACTGGTGTATGATTAGTGCTTTCATAGTAGCTCAGACCCCCTTCCAGCTTGAACCCTGGCTCCACCACCGCAGTACCTCAACTGCAGACCTCTCAGCTGCCTGCGCTCACTCATCCTACCTTCCCTCATTTCTTTTGTCTTCCCTCCCCTTTTTTCTCCTCCATTCCTCTCTCCCTCCTCCTGTTCAGCAAAAGGAGATGGAGCCAAGCGCAAGCAATCTCTCTCCTTGTCTGATGATCTAAGCCTGGGCAAACACCAGCAGAACAACTTCTGCTGTTGTAATGAGATGTCTTGCTGCGTCACATTCGCCGTCTTCATTTTCCAAGTAGACGATTTTACTGGTGTGCTGGCTTCCCGGTCAGCAGGGGGGCTGTAGCTGGCATTAAATAGCAGTAGGAAGACAACCTAAGCCAGGGTGGAGCAGGAGGTGTAAATGACATTGGTGGAGTGCAGAGAGGAGGCTCTGTGGAGCCTGAGATGGATGCAGTGCAGAACTCTGGGAAGACAAAGCCAAGGTTTTACTCGGTAATTGGGTTGCTTGGAACAGCTGGCGAGCCGGCCGAGGAAAGATTTAGTAAAGAATGCTGCAAGCTGGAAAGCTGTCACAATAAAACATTCGATCTGCTCACACAAGTATGGCAACATTAACACACATTGACTCACACACCCAATTTAAACTGTTGACAGGACACAAAGGAATTTCCTGGAATAATTGAGGAATTTGAGACGTACATACAACAGATTTTTTGCAGTGTTGCGCTAACAAAGCTTATTGTGAAATGATCAATTTTGGTTGATTTAAACTAGATTCATTTTTCATCCTTTGTATTTTTCTTCATTATTATGTCATTATTGACGGATTATCTCATTATATTAATGTTTGGGTTGGTTTGGCAGACAACTGCATGTTTTCAGATCCATCAAATAAATGACTCAGACTTCATTCCAGGCTGATTTACTTGTCTTTTAGTTCTAAATTAGTTTCCACCGATTCTTTTAAGCAGTTTAACTCTTCAGCAGCTAAGTACTTCACAAACTGATGTGATGATGGTGGAGGGAGTGACTAAATCCAAAACAAAGGAGCTAAAAGACACCAAAGTGTAATCAATGAAATAAAAAAATAAGAATTTTGTCAATTTGCATGTGATACACATGACACATTCTCTGTTCCTCTGATTGTTTTAAGGACACCCTGTGTGGTGACCTGCTTTTTTATTTGTCAGGACCGCTTTAGTCAAAATAATCTTTATTGTATGTTTGTTATATTTTGAAGTAAAGTTCTGTTCTGGGACACCCTGCTCTACTACGTGCATGCATGGAAGGCAGGAAGACACACCTTCCTGCCTTCCATGATCCATCATGAAAGGTCGTAGCAGGGTGAGCTGCAGCAACCCCCCCCCCCCCCCCCCCGTTAGACAGAACAGAACAGCATTAAGTAACAGCCAAATCTTGATTGATTTCAGACAAAATATAAAAGGAGGAACTGAGGTGGAGGAGGGTTGTAAAGTGGCTCTGAATAAAATTAGCTGATAGGAAGCATGGAGGGAGTCAGCTGGGCCATCAGCTGACTGGGGTTGGCTGAAGCTTGGGAGCTACCAGCTAAGAGAGTAACACAGAATGACTTCTGAGGCCTGTCTGAACTACTAATAGCTTGGTTAGTTAAACTTCCATTAATATGCACTAGCAGTTCACTAATTCTCAATCAGTGTATCGGACTTGCACTAATAACCTACATTTGAAGGATTTTAGGGCGGCGCAGTGGTGCAGTGGTCAGCACTGTGGCCTCACAGCAAGTGGGTTCTGGGTTTGAGTCCCAGCTCCAGCCCCGGATCTTTCTGTGTGGAGTCTCCATGTTCTCCCTGTTCCTGTGTGGGTTCTCTCTGGTACTCCAGCTTCCTCCCACAGTCCAAAGACATCAAGAGTGGACGAGGCTGATTGATACTCTAAATTGACCGTTGGTGTGACTGTGAGTGTGAATGGTTGTCTGTCTCTATGTGTTGGTCCTGTGATGGACTGGTGACCTGTCCAGGGTGAACCCTGCCTCTCGCCTGAAGGCTGCTGGGATAGGCTCCAGCCCCCCGTGACCCTAACAGAATAAGTGGAAGAAAATGGAGGGATGGATGATTTTAGGACCAAAATTTTCCCTTTTCCCTGGTTAAATTCATTCATAAATGTATTTAAAACGTCTGTTAAAGGGATATTTCATTCAAATGTGCATAATCCAAGTCTTCTTCAAGTTATATGCTTAAAATCTACAAACTCTTTCAGCAAAATCTCTGGACGATGCATTTAAGA